>NC_041753.1:24906239-25084591 GCF_004115215.2 Ornithorhynchus anatinus | reverse complement strand
TAGAGCAGAAAGAACCGGGAGCCAATAGAGGGAGAGTCACCGATCTTTGGAAGAGACAGCGTTCGTGGGTGGGTCTCTGACGGGAGCAGGGACGGTGGTCTAAAATTAGTACGGAGAAGGAGATAGGAAAGGCAAGCCCAGATGAAGCAGCACGGCGTAGCGGACGGAGCCCGGGCCCGGGAGGCAGAAGGTCACGGGTTCTAATCCCGGTTCCCCCACTTGTCTCCTGCGTGAACCTGGGCAAGTCACTTGGCGTCCCTGGGCCTCAGTGCCCTCCTCTGCAGGATGGGGATTAAGACGGTGAGCCCCGCGTGGGACGGGGGCCGCCTCCAACCCGATTGGCTTGCGTCCACCCCGGCGCTTAGCGCAGTCCTCGGCGCGCAGTAAGCGTTGGACAAACACCGTCGTCATCGTCATTATCATCTTGGTGCTCTTTTCGGTCGCAGCGGCCGGGGCCCCGTTCCCGTTCTACCCTCCGGCTCTGAGCTCTGTTAGGCTGCTGGTGTACGCTGCTCCCTGGCCGGGCGCCTGCCTGCGGAGGGTTTCCCCCAGAGTCTCTGGAGAGCAGCTCCCCCGCTACCGAGAGGCTTCTGGCCTGGCTGCTCCGGCGATGTCAGACCGGGGCGGGGGTCGCCCGTCGGATGCCGGGGTTCAGAGGGGCGGGCGTCCGGGGGGGGCCGAGAGCCCCTGAACTGGGCCGGCTCGCTGCTGACGGAGAGCCCGCGCGGGCACTAAGCTGCGGTCGTGCAGCTCGAGCCGGCCCTCTGAGGCCGGCTGCAGTAAAATAGCTCCCTGCTTGGGCAGACCATCGCTCTTCCCCTGCCTCTAGCAGCCGGAGCCGGTCGCTCCATCCCCGTGGTGTTTACGAGGCGCTTACTGGGTGCAGAGCACCGTAGGAAGCGCTGGGGAGAGCGCGATAGACCGGGGGTGAGCCAGAACGGGGAGGCTGATGCCTCGGCCGGGCGGTCGCTTGCACGCCGCCGGGCGGAGAAGGCCGAGGTCGCCTTGCCGATCCCCGAAGCGCTCCACGGGGGCCGTGGCTGGGCCTTCTTTCTGGTCCCGTGCCGAAGCTCAGGTTGGCTCCTGTCGGATCCTCACCCGAGCGGAGGGACGCTGCTCGTTCTCTGCGGAACTGGCCTCGAAAGGAGCGTTCTTCGCTGCAAAGATCACCTTTCCGACGCCCCTCTTCAATGAAGCGATTGAGAAAAAGCCAACGCCCCCGGTGCAGGCAAATCAGAGGGACGTGACGGAGCCGGACACGCAACGGATGGAGGTAACCCTAAGGGAGGCAGAGCAGCCTCGGTACGATAATGGTCCGAAATGACCGGAAGGAGACCGGAAGTCTTCAGGGTCACGGAGGAGGCGGACGGAGCAAAGCTGAAATTGCCTGCCGGTACCGCAGCGCAACAATGAAGGGACATCCACTTAAGCTTAGAGGGTGGTAGGTTCAAGACAGGTGAAAGTAAACCCTCCTCCTCCCAAGCAGGCGGTGAGCGTATGGAATGGGTTAAAAAAGGAAGTTGGCGAGGCCGAACCGTCCCTCCGTCCCATTCCAAGCTAATCGATCGGTGGTATATTTACTGAGCGCTTATTGCGTGCGGAGCGCCGTACGAAGCGCCTAGGAGTACAACCGAGTCGGAAGGCGTGTTCCTTGGCCACGGGGAGCTTACGGTCTAGCGTGGGAACTGACCTTCTGACTATATCTCACCTGTGGCCTGCGTCTCATCGGTCAGCGGTATCTACTGAGCGTCGACTCCAGGCCGGGCGCTTGGAAGAGCGCCCGGGACGCTACGAGAGTTAGTGGACGTGATCCCTGCTGCCCTTCGGGACCTGACAACCTAATCTCCCTGCATGGAACTCCCTCTTCCCACCTTTAAATCCCTCTTGGAGGGCCATTTCCTCCGGGACGCTAAGACTGTAAGCCAACGTGTCTCTGTTACGTTGAACTCTCCCAAGCGCTTAATACGGGGCTCACTGAATAAATACGATCGGGAGGCGTTCTCTGACTCATCCCTACCCCGCTGGCCGTGCCACCACCACCTTCACGCTTGTGCGCGTCGCCGCTTGTCATCCTTTATTTTAATACCTTCTGTTTTTATCACCTGTACTTCGGTTAGAGATTTGGTTTGCTCGTCTCCCCCGTGAGAACGAGGATCGGGTCTCTTATTTCCACTGCAGGGTCCCGGCTGCCTCGTTCAGCGCTCGGCCCGTCGACGATGATAAAGGGTTTGGATGAATTTCAGCGAAAGCCTCCTCCACCCGCGTTAGGGCTAAAGGGTAGACTCTTTGGGCCCTGGTGATTTGATTCCAGGGCCACTCCTCCCTCCCTCTTCCTTGGATCGACCTCATCGCCCAGGCAGATAGGAGGCGGACGATCCCGTGAGGAATCACTAGTACAGCTGGAGCAGAGCGGCCCGTCGGGTGGGGGTCCTTACTGAAGATAAGCCGTCGCTTACGCGAATATGGCGGCGAGGCCGTCTGCTCGGGTCCCCGGATGCCACCGGTTCAAGTGACGGGTGAAAAAACCTAGATCTCCCAGGGATCTTTAAATAAGCGGGTGACCCCCATGTGTTTTGCTCGCTAGTTGCCCGGCTACCCGTAGTACACGGGGACCGTCACTGCCGGTGGACGAGCAGCGCTCAAGGTCTGGGGGGGCGGGAGGGGGCTGAAGGCGAATCTCTAGGAGCTTGGCCCCAGGAGGGGGAAATAATGTCGTCGGTGGGAAATTGTTCTAATTCGCGTAGTAGAATTTGCTACGCGTTGCAGGGGTGGAATTACCAGATGATCACGGTGAAGGGTGCGTAGAGTTGAGGGGACAGCGTGGTCTGATTAGGGGCTTCTCTTTCCAGACCAGGATCTCGTTATATCCCGGCTAGACTACTGTGTCAGCCTTCTCTCTGACCTCCCTTCCTCCTCTCTCGCCCCGCTCCGGTCTATTCTTCACTCCGCTGCCCGGCTCATCTTCCTGCAGAAACGATCTGGGCCTGTCACTCCCCTTCTTAAACAACTCCAGTGGTTGCCTATCGACCTCCGCTCCAAACAAAAACTCCTCACTCTAGGCTTCGAGGCTCTCCATCACCTTGCCCCTTCCTACCTCTCCTCCCTTCTCTCTTTCTACCGCCCACCCCGCACGCTCCGCTCCTCTGCCGCCCACCTCCTCGCCGTCCCTCGGTCTCGCCCATCCCGCCGTCGACCCCCGGGTCACGTCCTCCCGCGGTCCTGGAACGCCCTCCCTCCTCACCTCCGCCAAACTGATTCTCTTTCCCTCTTCAAAACCTTACTTAAAAATCACCTCCTCCGAGAGGCCTTCCCAGACTGAGCTCCTCTTCCCCCTCTACTCCCTCTGCCATCCCCCCTTTACCTCTCCGCAGCTAAAGCCTCATTTTCCCCTTTTCCCTCTGCTCCTCCACCTCTCCCTTCCCATCCCCACAGCACTGTACCCGTCCGCTCAACTGTATATATTTTCGTTACCCTATTTATTTTGTTAATGAATTGTACATCGCCTTGATTCTATTTAGTTGCCATTGTTTTTACGAGATGTTCTTCCCCTTGACGCTGTTTAGTGCCATCGTTCTCGTCTGTCCGTCTCCCCCGATTAGACCGTAAGCCCGTCAAACGGCAGGGACTGTCTCTATCTGTTGCCGACTTGTTCATCCCAAGCGCTTAGTACAGTGCTCTGCACATAGTAAGCGCTCAATAAATACTATTGAATGAATAACAGTGAAGGATGTCTCTTCCACGAGAATCGAGTGAAAACCGAGGCCCATCGTGAGAGCTTGAGCCGTACTATGATGGGCTCGGCTCCATCGTCTCCACGGCAACAGGATGCCGGGGGGAACCCCGTGGGCAGAGATTGACAATTTAGCATCCCTAACTTTTCCCTCTAGCAACCCGTTTCGGACCTCTCATCCCTGAATTTAGCCAGGCCCCTCCCCCCCCCCCCCAAAGCTTTCTCATCTTCACTTTTCCCTTCTAATAACAACGTGGACCTCTCATTCGTGGATTTACCCAGAGCTACGAGAGTTTATGATTTCCCAGTTATCGTACGTTGCTTACCAACTATCAATGAAATGCGTCGGTTTTTATGTTGGACTAGATCCACCGACCTGAACAGGCTACGTTTTACCTGAGCTAAATCTTCATCATCATCATCATCATCATCATCGTCATCATCATCAGGGGGATTTATTGAGCGCTTACTAGGTGCAGAACGCTGTCCCAAGCACTCGGGAGAGTACACTACGAGAGTTAGCAGGCACGTTGCCTGCCCACAGCAAATTTACAGGCTAGAGCGGGAGACAGATGTTACTAGAAGTAAAGAATTTATAATTTTGGTTTAAAGGTATGTACTTGCCCTTCGATCCGTGACCTGTGGACACTTGATGTTCGCCCCACCTACGACCCCCCCCCCCCCCCGCCCCAGCACTCACGTCCATATCTTGCAATGATATATTATTCAATTATTTATTCGCGCTAATGTCTGCCTCCCCCTCTAAACTGGAAGCTCGTCACGGGCCGGGAACGCGCCTGATAATCCCGTTGTACCGAACTCTCCCACGTGCTGTGCACGTAGGAAATGCTCGATAAACACGATTGATCGATTGATTGTACGCTTCATCCAGTCACTCAGTAATACTCGCAAACGGGCAAAGTAACTCCGCACCCTCCTCTGCTGTAGCACATGTTCGAATTACATCGATAAAGCCCGATGGAAGAACTCGGGGATGTTCGGGACGCCCCGCTGCCTTCACTTCGGTGCCGGCAGATTCGCAGTGGGAAGAAACGGTGATGTGTGTGGTGTCGGCCAACCTCCCTGCCTCGGCCTCACTGTGAAGGAATAGCAATCGCCTGGCCGTAGAACCCGAACTGGCGGGGGCGGTTCTGGGCAAATGTCCTGAAATTGGAACCTGACCTGGATAAATCAGGTGGCTCCTCCGAAACCAGCCTACAGTCGCTGTCCTCGCTGTGAGCGCTTGAGCGGGAGCCGCTCTGATCTGGGGCACCGTCAGTAGACGCCCAGGTTTGTTCGCACAGCATTCCGGGGCTCGTAGTTCAGACGTACCTGAATTTTGGGGGGGGGGGGGGGGTCAGCCCCACTGATGCTTCCCCACCTTCCCCTTCCTCCCTCTTCCCCCACCCTCTCAGTCCTTGAAATGGGAGAGAGGAAGCCGGCTCGAGATGGTATCGTGACGTCTCCGTTTTCAGGAAGAAGAAGATGTAGGGTCACCCTTTATAGAGGCGATATTACGGGCCCGTTCTCAACGAGCTGGGGAAGGAGCGACGTCTGGGGGGAGGTTAATTAGGCGCCATCGATGGTTCCTACGCTCACAAGTTACTGTTTTGCCCGGCGGAGAATTGTGTAACCGGATTTGTCTCATGAAGGGAAGCGTTTGGGGTCTTCAACGAATCATTATTCTGTGCCTCCCCTGAATTCTCAGTTCACTTAAGCGGCAGGTCCTCGGATAAGAAAGGTTCGGACAACTTTCTTTTAACGAGATCAGCGTGAGCCAAGGTCACAGAGAGCATTTTTCACACGGATCGTCTTTCTGCAAAGGAGAACTGCTTTCATATTCAGCTTCTGTAGGCAAATTGGCAACACATTCGGTATTGAGAGCACAGGCTCCTAATGCCCAGAGGGAATCAATGCGCGCGCGCGCGCTCTCTCTCTCTCTCTCTCTCTCTCTCTCGTTGTCCGAGGGAGGGGGCGTTGCTAAGAGGCAGAATTCCTGACGCACCCCAAGGAAAGTAACATATCGTTTTAGCGAGAAACTGAGAAGAAAATGCAATGAAAAGTAAGTTTAGTTCTAAAATCTAACATCGCCTGCCCGCTCATCTTAGGCGAGGCCGATTTTCAGGGAGCCCAGGAGGTTGAAACTGTTTCCATAAAAAGAAACGTTTGGGAAACGGAGCTACCGCCTGGACCCTCCGCAGCTCGGTTAGACCTTCAGCTTCTCGAGGGCTGGGATTGTGTCTTCTTACTCTGTCGTACTCTCCCAAGAGCTGAGCACGCTCCTCCGATCACAGTAATGCTCCATAAATACCGTGGGTGAATTTATCCCATCGTGCGTGTGGGGAGCAGACCAAGAGTGGGTCAGAGACTGAATGGGGAATCATAATTTCTTTCCTCACTGGATTCCGGAAGCAGAGGCAGGGCTTACCGATCCCTGGAATTTTTCTGAGATGGTCCATCTCGGCTCTACCCGGGGCATAGACTCCTTCGGACAGTCAGGTGATTCTGAGGAATGAGCGAAGACCGTGACCATGTGTGCTTGACGCCTAGTAAGCGTTTAACGAGTGCCGTGATTATTACGACGTAATCCAAGTGCGCCTCTCTCAGGGTGGTTCTGCTGGCGGATAAGGGAGATAGCAGTTCCCCGGGTGACCGAACGGCCTATCGGAAGCTGGGTTTTTGTCCTGCTTGCTCCGTGCCGCTTGACACGCGCGTGACTGTGGGTGAGTCCCTTCACTTCTCTGGGCCTCGGCTACCTCCTCTGTAAAATGGGGATTGAGGCTGGGAGCCCCGTCCGGGGCAACCTGCAGACCTTGTATCTCCCCCAGCGCTTAGAACAGTGCTTGGCACATAGTAAGCGCTTAACAAATAGCAGCGTGACGCGTCTGGGCTGGCCACATTCGGAAGTAAGGGAAGATCTCAGAACCAGTACCCCTTGGTCGAACGAGTGCCCATTTACCGAGCGAACCCCGCCTCGTACCTATTCATTCTAACCACAATAATCGTGGCATTTGTTCAGCATTGACTATGGGCCAGGCACTGTTCTAAGCGCTGGGGGAGATACGAGATAAGATGGATTGGACACAGTCCCTGTCGCACGTGGGGCTCACAGTCTTAACCCCCATTTTACAGATGAGGGAACTGAGGCCCAGAGAAGTGAAGTGACTTGCCCCAGGTCACACAGCAGGCAAGTGGCAGAGCCAGGATTTGAACCCATGACCTTCTGACTCCCGGGCTCTAACCCCTAGGCCATGCCGCTTCTAGCTCCACGGAGGCAGAGCCTCGTGAAAATAGCTAGTTTGGTCACCCCTGAAGGCCGGGTGTTATTCAGTCACCCGTATCTGTCGAGCGCTCGCTGTGTGCAGAGCGCCGTACCGAGCGCTTGGAAAGCACGATAAAGAGAGACCATCCCTGCCCACGACGGGCTCGTACACCAGCCTTAGGGAGGCAGTGTGGTCCAGTGGAAAAAGTACGAGGCTGGGAGTCAGAAGAACCAGACCCTCGTCTCAGCCTTCCCCCTGGCCTCCACTGTGACCTTGGGCGAACGGCCTAATCGCTTTGGGCCTCAGCTTCCTCGCCTGTGAAATGGGGCCAATAGAGGCCTAGATCATCTGGACCGTGAACCCCGTGTGGGACCGGGACCGCGCCCGACCCGATCACCCGGTATCTATCCCAGCGCTCGGCCGAGGCCCGACGGACAGGGCAGTCTGTCGGGCTCGAGGGCCAGTGAAGCGGACGGCCGTTGATCCGGCCGGACCGGACGACGCTGGGCGGGAGGGGGTCCGGTGCCGTGGCTGTACCGGCTAGGGTGCAGACCAGCTGAAAATCGGGCGCCCCGCCACCCTGGTGAGTGAGGGGGAAATGTCCTGAGGGGTAGTCAGATGGACCGAAGAGCCAGCCGGGCCAGAGCTGGGTTCTCCTGGGGACTTGTAACATTCACTGAGCAAGCCCCACCTGCGGCTCTCTGCTCTGCCCCACGGCTTGTTCTGGAAAGACACTCGCAGTGGGGAATGAAACCAGTGCCCGATAACAGGGACTAAATTTGGAAATGACACGGAGACGGGCAGAGGGGACAGATGAATCATTTACGTAACCCACTCGGTACAGAGTTGTAAAAGGCCCGAGGCTCCAGATAGGATGAAATAGCAGGAACCGCGAGCTTCGTTGGCCAAAGGTAACGTGACTGGAGGCTAACGGGGAAAGGATGAGGCAATTCCCTTGAATAGGACGGTCGAACCTCCGAGGGAGGACAGAGGTCCCGTACTTGGACGGCCCAGAATCCTGGAGCTAGCCTAGTGAGGTCAGCCGGGCCTTTGCGTCCACCTGGCCCCTGGCCCTGACCGAAAGACCCGTCTCCGGGCCCGGAAACGAAACCTCTGAGAGGGGAAATTTGCCATAATAATGACAATGATGGTACTTGTTAAGGGCTTGCCATGTGCCAGGCACCGTTCTAAGCGCCGAGGTAGATGCGAGGTAATCAGGTTACCCCACGCGGGGCCCGCGGTCTTAATCCCCTTTCTACAGATGAGGGAACCGAGGCCCGGAGAAGCAAAGTGACTGGCCCAAAGTCACACCGCTGATAAGTGGCGGAGCCGGGATTAGAACCCACGACCTCCGACTCCCGAGCCCGGGCTCTTTCCACCGAGCCACGCCGCTTCATCAGTCCGTCTTCTCCCAACTCCAAGAATATCCTGGAGGAGGAGGAGGTCTTAAAATACTCTCTGACCTCAGTTACCTGAAGACTTCAGAACGAAGAAAGGCTGAAAGCAAAGGTATGTTAAGAGGCCTGAGTCACGCGGAAAAGTTCCCTGGGAAGAGACTAAGCCTATCTGTCTGTGTGGCTCTGCACCGGCCGTTTAAGAGGTAGCGTTGGGGAAGAGTTACTCCAGAGAAAGAAATCCTAGACCGTCAACCGTTTTAGGTCACGGATCTGCGGTAAAAAGGGAAAGTTACACGGAGCTGGCAAACTCAGTATTATCTCTGTGGATTTTCCCAAAGTAATAATAATAATAATAATAATGTTGGTATTTGTTAAGCGCTTACTATGTGCCGAGCACTGTTCTAAGCGCTGGGGTAGACATAGGGGGATCAGGTTGTCCCACGTGGGGCTCACAGTCTTAATCCCCATTTTACAGATGAGGGAACTGAGGCACGGAGAAGTGAAGTGACTCGCCCACAGTCACACAGCCGACAAGCGGCAGAGCTGGGATTCGAACTCATGAGCCCTGACTCCAAAGCCCGTGCCCTTTCCACTGAGCCACGCTGCTTCTCCAAAGCAAACATGAAGTTTTGTTGCTCCCAGAAAAACGCTGTCTACCACAGATCAAACGTGAGAGACTTGTCCAGCTCGGCTCTATCCGGGGCATATACTCCTTTGGAGAAGCAAAAGAGTCTGAGAAATGAATGAAGACTGTGACGATGTGTGCTTAGCACCCCGTGAGCGTTTAACAAGTACCATGACTGCTGTGGATGTGATCTAAGGGCTCTGCTGCAGCTTTTTCTATAGACTCCCTCTGTGTCTCTTATTTCCACTCCCCATTCTCTCCTTTAAGCCTCTGAGCAAACTGACTTTGAATTAGGGGAGACCCTTTCAAGATTTAGAAAAGTATCGAATCGGGAGTGACGAGTATGTGTTTTATTAGGTTTTGGAGAAGCAGTGTGACCTAGAGGAAGGAGCACGGGCCCGGGAGGAAGAGGACCTGGGTTCTGATCCCGGCTCCGCCGCTTGCCGGTTGTGTGACCTGGGGTGAGTCACTTATTTTTATCTGGGTCTCAGTTTCCTCGTCTGTAAAATGGGGATCCGATACCCGTTCTCCCTCTGACTTGGACTGCGAGCCCGTGTGGGACGGGAACTGTGTCCTACAAGATGATCTTGTACCTACCCCAGCACTTCGTATTATGCTGGGCCCGTAGTAAACGCCTAGCAAATGTTATTGTTGTTGTTGTTGTTGTTATTAGTTCAGCCGGATTTGGAGCAGATGATACCACAATACAAGTAACGCCACTTGAGGAGCAAAAGCCACTGTATATTTCTGTACCGTGAGTGGATTTTTTTTTTTTTTTGTCTTGAAATATTGCCTTCATTTCTCAATGCCGTTCAAGGATATGGCACAATTACCTCCCCGCCCCCCCCCCCCCCCGTTTAATGAAATAACAGTACAAAAACCTGTCGTAGCTTGAACCGGCATAAATGGGTTCATCAGTCCCCATCTTAACTTCTGGCTAACGAAGTTAATCAAGGAAATAAGATCGGTTTACAAATATACGAGAATTTGCTCTTCCAAACCCGAAACCTGTTCCCCTTGATTTTCTTTGTTGAGTTGTTCTTTTTTTTTTTTTGCACATTTTCCCTATCGCGAATATTCACCCTTGGCTACAAGCCTTCCCTCCCTAATTGGATTTGCTTCTGAAATAGGGCCCTCCGTACCACCTGACCTTTGCTTTTTCTAGTTTCGACCGTGAACCCCGAGCTTTTGAGGCTGTAAAATCCTAGAACACTTATGGTCTCCGTCAGTGCGGCAAATCCCTGCTTCTTGGGTACCAGTCGGTAATATAATGTTCCCTACCGCCCTAGAGATGAAGTGACCCGATTTTCTGGAGGACAGAGTGAGAGTTCGGGGGGAGCCGGGGCGGGATGATTCTAGAGGCGGCGCTTTTAAGGAGTGGAACTAACGGACCAAGTCCGGACAAGGAGTGGAGAGAGGAGGAGGGAGAAGAAGGTAGGACAGGGAGAGAGAAGGAGAGGGGGAGAGACAGAAGCCGCAAGAGCAAAACCACAAACGGGTGCAATATTGACACCTCCGCTTACACAGACAATGGTTGCCCGACTGACTCGTATCTACCCCGGCGCTTAGAACAGTCCTTGACACATCGGAAGCGCTTAACAAGTGCCATCATCATCACAGACTCGAAGAAAGACACACACTCCAGACAGGCTCACTCGGAGCGAAGCCGAGCGGAAGTGATAGGAGGAGGTGAACAGGAGCGGGGGCTGTTGCAAACTGAATTTTAATTAGTGGAAACCTTTCAAAATTTAGAAAGGTATCGAATCAGGAATGACAAGTATGTGTTTCATTAGGTTTCGGAGAAGCAGTGTGACCCAGAGGAAGGAGCACGGGCCTGGGAGGAAGAGGACCTGGGTTCTGATCCCGGCTCTGCCGCTTGCCAGTGGTGGGGTGAGTCACTTATTTTATCTGTGCCTCAGTTTCCTCGTCTGTAAAATGGGGATCCGATACCCGTTCTCCCTCTGACTTGGACTGTGAGCCCGTGTGGGTCGGGAACTGTTTCTGCTGCGTAGAGCCCTTAGGCGGCTTTCCTCGGGGGGCTGGCGGAGGTGGGAACTCCGGCTGGACTCCCCGAAGGTCTCACTCTCCCCACTGAGGTTGCCGCCGTGGCCCAAAACGGGGCTTTGGACGGTCCTGCCAGTGTTTGGGCGAATGACGGTACCAGGGATCCAAATGCCCGACTGCCCCGCCCAACACGGGGCGAGTGATCCCTCTCCCCTTAAGTTCTCCTCGGAGAGAGGCCTATGATCAGAATGGCGTTGTAATGGGAATGCCAGTCGGGGAGCCCTAAAATCAGGCCGGCGTTCCGGTGGATGGCTCTACCAGGGATCGAAGTGCGGGAATGTCTCACCCGATATGGGGCAGAGGGTTACTTTCCCTCTGAACTAATTCGCCTCCTCGAGAGAGACCCGTAATTACCATGACTGCCGTAACGTGAATGCCAATTGGGAAGCCCTAAAATTAGGCCATCTTGGTCCTCCTTTGTCGACTGGAGGTCATTTGGCATATTTCAGGTGCGATTCACCTCTGTCCCGTGGTCATCAGTCAATAGTATTTATTGAGCACCTACTAAGCGCTTGGGAGAGTACAACAGAGGAGGTAGGCACGATCCCCGCCCACAAGGAGCTTGCAGTCTAGATGGGGAGACGGACATTGAAATCAATTGTAGCTATATATTTTCCCTTGGGGCTGAGGGCGGGGTGAGTATCGAGTCCTTCGAGGGTACACATCCAAGCGCACAGGTGACGCGGAAGGGAGCGAGAGTGGGGGAAAGGAGGGAAGGCCTCTTGGAGGCGATTTTAATAAGCCTTTGAAGGTGGGGAAAGTTGTGGTCTGTTACGGAGGAAGAGGGAAGAAGTTCCAGGCCGGAGGAAGATAGACGAGACGGAGGTACGGCGAGAAGCGTGGAGGTTGGGTTGTAGTAGGAAATCAGGAGGGTGAGGTAGGAGGCGGCAAGTTGACTGAGTGATTTAGAGCCGGTGGTGAGGAGTTTCTGTCGGATGTGGAGGTGGATGGGTCCCGTGAGGAGTCGGGGAGACGTGGACTGAACGGATGTTTAGAAAAATGACCTGGGCAGCCGAGTGAAGTAAGGACCGAAGAGGGGAGAGAGGGGAGGCAGGGAGGTCAGAGAGGAGGCTGATTCGGCAGTCGGGGCAAGATAGGATAAGTGCTTAGATAGTGTAATAGCGATTTGGATGGAGAAGACAGGGCAGATTTTAGTGAAGCCGTGAAGGTTGAACTGACGGGATTTGGCGACAGATCGAACAGGGGGGTCGAATGAGAAAGGTAATGAGAGAGATGAGTCAAGGATAATGCCGAGGTTATGAGCTTGTAAAAAGGGGAGGGTAATGGTGTTTTCTAAGGTGATGAGCGAGTCAGGGTTTGGGTGGGAAGATGAGGAGTTCTTTCTGGGACGTGTTAAGTTCGAGGTGTCAGCAGAACATCCAAGCAGAGATGTCTTGAAGGCAGGAAGCAGAGAAGGAGAGAGGTCGGGGTGGAGAGGTCGATTTGGGAATCAGTCGCATAGAGGTGGTAGTGGAAGCGGTGGGAGTGGAGGAACTCAAGGGAGTGGCTGTAGATGGAGAACAGAAGGGGATTTAGGATTGAGCCTTGAGGTTCCCCCACAGTCAGGAGGTGGGAGGCAGAGGAGGAGCCTGCGAAAGAGATAGAGAAGCCAGAGAGACGGGAGGAGAACCGGGAGAAGACAGGGTCAGTGTGAAGCCAGGGTTGGATAATGTTTCCAGGAGACGGGGGCGGTCAAAGGCGGCTGAGACGTCGAGGAGGATTAGGATGGAGTGGAGCCCGCCGGATCTGGCCAGAAGCAGATCACCGGTGACCTTCGACTGTGGAGCGAAGGGGGCAGAAGCCAGATTGCGGAGGACCAAGGAGAAAATTAGAGGAGAGTAAGTGTAGAGTGACTTACAGCTGGTGTAGACGACTCACTCGACTCCCATCTCAGCATTTTTGCATCACCTTGAACGCTATTGTAGGTAGCCATTCACGTACTCAGCTGGTAAGCACTTCTTCCCCCTATTTGTCAATTATTTTGTGTTTGTCTCCCCATTACCCTGAAAGGTTCTCAAGAGCGGGGATCGTGTACGCTCCCCGATATTCTGTACAGTGCGCTGCCACAGAGCGAGTGCTCGATAACCGTTACCCCCGTAACAATCCATCGGTAGTATTTATTGGGCGCCCTCCTCTGTGCAGAGCGCTGCACTAAGCACTCGGAAGAGTAAAATAGAGTTAGTAGAGGTGATCCCCGCCCTCGAGGAGCTTCCGACCTAGCTGAGGAGACAGACGCTAAAATAAATTGCAGGTTGGAGGAAGCGATAGAGTTCGAATATATGCACGTAATTGCAACGGGGGCGTGGGGTGTGAGTAGCCACGTGCTCAGATGATGCAGAAGTGCTGACGTGGCAGTTGAGGGTAAAATCGGATGTGGAGATGAGAGATTAATCAGGGAAGGCAGTTTGGGTGGAGAGAGGGGGAGGATTTTGGAGGTGATGTGGAGGAAGAATCATCAGAATTTGGTGACAGACCGAATTTGGGGTCAGACGGGTTGAAAGAGGAGTTGAGGTTAAAGACTTCAGAAACAGGGAGGTCAGTGGTATCGTCAACCGAGATGGGAGACGTCAGGTGGGGGACCGGCTTTCGTGGAGAGGGTGGGGACATGTTGAGTCGAAGGTGCCAGTGGGCCATCCACGTAGAGATGTCCTAGAGGCAGGAGATGTGAGATTGCCGAGCAGGCGAAAGGTCGGTGCTAGTGGGGTAGATTTGGGAGCCATCCACGTGGAGTGGTATATGAAGCCGTGGGACCGAATGAGCTCCCCAAGAGAGCCAGCGGAGACGGAGAATAGGAGAGGACCCGGAACTGAGCCTTGAGAGACTCCCACAGTTAGGGGGTGGGGGGCAGAGGAGGAGCCCGCGAAAGAGACGGAGAAGGAGATAGGAGGAGAACCAGGAGGGGACAGCGTCAGAGAAACGGGAGCAAAGGCGAAAATGTGGGAGTCGATTACTCAATTGCAGCCCGGCCTTACCACATAGGCTGAAAGAGTTATCTGTCGTCTGTGAAAGCCGTCTACCGCCGTCTTTATGTGCACCCTGTTACGTTTTTCTTCTCTAGGATTTCATTACAGACGAAACAGTGGACATTAGTCGGTGACTACACTATTAACCTAGAGCAAGACGAGCTAAGCAGCCTGGCCTATTGGATAAAGCACAGGCCTGGGAGTCGGAGGACCTGGGTTCTATATCCGCTTGGCCACTTGCTTGCTGTGCCACCTTGGGCAAGTCCCAAGTTAAAATGCGTGGGATGGCCATTCCCTGGGGATCTTCCCTGCCACTCAAAAGGGCACACCTCGTGCTTTGTCTAAAGTTTTTCTCCTTGTCCGTAGATGGCGGGAAATTCGGCCTTCCAGAGGCTGTCGGTCAATTTCGGCCTTTGGTAGTTTCCCCATCTTTGATCTGGTCCCCATTTTCCTACCCTCGTCCCTCCCAACTCCAGCGATCACGCATCCCGCTTGGGGCGAGAGAATCATGAATCTGGGGATTCTGTCGCACCGCCTAGAGGTTCTAGGGGAGCAAGGGCAGAACTTTCACGGTCCCGCATCTGACCGAGTTGGAATGGGAGGGGACCTCTCAGATACGGCGGCGATGACGGTAACTTGGTAGCGGGGCTGGGAGGATGAGGAGAAGGAGGAAGTCCGTCCTGCTTCCTTCTCTGTAGCTGCGGCAACTGCTGATTCCACCTCCGACGCTATTCTGGCTGTATTGGCCCTCGTCGGAGCTGAGTAGGAATGCGCATATGTGGCCCAGCCAGAAGTGTACGTTTCCGGTCACTCCGGCAATTCCCCTTCGCGCGCGGGCCTGCTCGTAGCCTTTCTGATGGCAACCCCAGAGGTGCCAACCTTTTGAATCATCCCAACATGGGCATTGAGACAGGTTAGGACCTCTGCGTGGTGTTTCCTTGGGCCGCATAATGTGTAATTCAATCCCTTATGGCAGCCCTTCGGACAGCCAGAGGCATCTTGCGCGTTCTCTGGGATCTTTTTTTTTTTGTTTTTAACGGGCTCCGTTAAACGTTTACTCTGTGCCAGCCACTCTTCTAAGAGCTAGGGTAAAAACCAGGTAATCGGGTTGGGCGCGGTCCCCGTCCCGCGCAGAGCTCACAGACTTAATCCCCATTTTACAGAGGAGGTAACAGGCCCAGAGAAGTGACTTGGCCAAGGCCACACAGAACACCAGTGGCGGAGCCGGGATTAGAACTCAGATCGTGCCCTTTCCCCCAGGCCTCGCTGCTCCATTCCGTCTCTCGCCGCTGCACGAGCGCAGTGGGTAGGAACGAGAACTTTGAGTCTGAAAAATGGGTGTTTGCACCGAAGTGCTGCTCTTCTTCATGGGAAAATATTCCTGTGACAAAGACCTTCAAAGGGTCTAGATAGGAAGTGGCATTTTTGAATGCCCCCCCCCCCTCAGGATCACACCCGGAGAGTGTCGAGTACTCTACCACTCTCGGCGGTCTCACAAGCCCGCAACCTTGGTGTCATCCTCGACTCCGCTCTCTCGTTCACCCCACGCGTCCAATCCGTCACCAAAACCTGCCGGCCTCACCTTCACAACATCGCCAAGATCCGCCCTCTCCTCTCCGGCCAAACCACTACCTTGTTAGTACAGTCTCCCATCCTATCCCGACTGGATTACTGCATCAGCATCCTTTCTGACCTCCCAACCTCCTGTGTCTCTCCCCACTTCAGCCTATACTCCTCTGCTGCCCGGATTATCTTTCTACAGAAACGCTCTGGGCGTGTCATCCCCCTCCTCAGAAATCTCCAGTGGTTGCCTATCCGCCTTCGATTCAAGCGAAGCCTCCTCACTCTTGGCTTCAAAGCTCTCCATCACCCTGCCCCCTCCCACCTCACCTCCCTTCTCTCCTTCTCCAGCCCAGCTTGCACACTCCGCTCCTCTGCCACTCACCTCCTCACCGTGCCTCGTTCCCGCCTGTCCCGCTGTCGCCCCCCGGCCCACGTCCCACCCCTGGCCCGGAATGCCCTCCCTCCTCACATCCGCCAAACTAACTCTCTTCCCCGCTTCGAAGCCCTGCTGAGAGCTCACCTCCTCCGGTAGGCCTTCCCAGACTTTTCCTCTGCTCCTCCTCCCCTCCCCATCGCCCCGGCTCCCTCCCTCTGCCCTACCCCCCCCTCCCGCCCCCCCCCCCCGCAATGCTTGTGTATATATGTACCGATTTAGAATTCTATTTATTTTATTAACGATGTGTATATATCTTTAATACCTGGTCCTTCACTCCACTCCGCCACTTGTCTGCTGTATAACCTTGGGCAAATCACTTCACTTCTCTGGACCTCCGTTCCCTCATTTGTAAAAACGGGGTTTCAGACCGCGAGCCTCATGCGGGACGTGGACTGGGTCCCACCTCATTAGCCTGTATCTACCCCGGTGTTCGGTACTAAACACTGCCACGATTATTGCGCACCAGTGCCGCAATTATTAATAAAATAATAGTAAGGGCTTAACAAATACATTCAGAAAAAAGGCGCTGCTGCTCCCCACCGACACCTGGAGATACGTACCAACGGGCAAATGCTCAGATTCCCCCTGCGGTCATCTGAGCCTGGAGCCAGGGCTTCGAGGACAAAGCCCTGGTCTATCAGAAATAGGCCGCCTGCCAGGGGGCCACGTGGCTAGCCCAGATGGTGAGCAATGTGCCCTCAAGATAATGTATCATCCATCCTCCGTGTGGTTCGGTATGTAAACAGAGGACTTGTCTAACAGCCTCGCGCAGTGAACTGTGGGAGTTCGACCTTTACCCAGAGGCCATGTGGTCTTCTGACCAGAGTTTGGCTCTTAGTCCTAGCTCCAGCCCCGCCACCGGATCTTTGGGTGAGTGGTTGACCCTCTGTGGACCTCGCCATCCATTTTGTTTGTTTGTTTGATTGATTGATTGATGGTATCTTTTAAGCACTTACTACGTCCCAGGCACTGAATTAAGCTCTCGGGCAGATCCGAGCTAAGCGGGTCGGACGCAGTCCGTGTCCCACGTGGGGCTCACGGTCTTAATCCTCATTTTACAGATGAGGTACCCGAGGCCCGGAGACGTGAAGCGACTGGCCCAAGGTCATACAGCGGACAAGCGGCGGAGACGGGATTGGGACCCAGGTCCTTCCGACTCCCAGGCCCGGGCTCTACCCACTAGACTGCGTTGCTTCCCTCCCTGGGAAATGGGGCTCCTGTGATAACCGATGCCAGGCATCGAATGCCGTCAGGTTGGGAGGATTCTCTAATCCTGTAGATAATTCTAATTCTATAATTCTATTTATCTGTTTTGATGGTATCGATGCCTGTCTACTTGTCTTGTTTCGTTGTCCGTCTCCCCCCTCTAGACCGCGAGCCTGTTGTTGGGTAGGGATTGTCTCTAGGGAAGCAGCGTGGCTCAGTGGGAAGAGCCCGGGCTTGGGAGTCAGAGATCATAGGTTCGAATCCCGACTCTGCCACTTGTCAGCTGTGTGACTGTGGGCAAGTCACTTAACTTCTCTGTGCCTCAGTTACCTCATCTGGAAAATGGGGATGAGACTGTGAGCCTCACGTGGGACAACCTGATTACCCTGTATCTCCCCCAGCGCTTAGAACAGTGCTCTGCACATAGTAAGCGCTTAACAAATACCAACATTATTATTATTATCTGTCGCCGAACTGTCCTTTCCACGCACTTAGTACGGTGCTCTGCACACAGTAAGCGCTCGATAAATGCGATTGAATGAATGAGTGAGGATTCGGAAAGAAATATGGTAGCTCTAGGGGGCCTTGTGCACCCCACAAGAAGCCCATTAAAAATATAAAATTGCACTGATAAACTTGGCAAACTGGGAGTGCCGTATTCCAAAATCACTTACACGTCGCTGATAAGAACAGAAGACCCTAGGCAGTGTCATTACTGGGTCAGGCCCAATCCATCAATCTTCTTAAACCACTAAGCAGCGTACTCCAAGGTGGCTTAGGAAATGGGCACGATGGCGATTGCAACCTTGGTGGTCTCAGAGTCTGGTCCGGGATCCCAGATGGCACCCTCTATCCTTGCCGGCTGCCGGACGGAAGAACGCCCTCCCTCCTCCAATCTGACAGACAGTCACTCTCCCCTTTCACTTTCACGTCCGCCAAACTAACTCTCTCCCCCTCTTCAAAGCCCTACTGAGAGCTCACCTCCTCCAGGAGGCCTTCCCAGACTGAGCCCTCCCTTTCCCTCTGCTCCCCCTCCACCCTCTGCTCCTCCCCCTTCCCCTCCCCTCAGCACTGTGCTCGTTTGTATATATTATTTATTACCCTATTTATTTTGTTAATGAGGTGTACGTCCCCTTGATTCTATTTACCTTGATGATGTTGTTCTTGTTCCGTTCTGTTTTGCTTTGCTGTCTGTCTCCCCCGTTTAGATTGTGAGCCCGTCATTGGGCGGGGATCGTCTCTATCTGTTGCCGAATTGTCCATTCCGAGCGCTCAGTACAGTGCTCTGCACCCAGTAAGCGCTCAATAAATGCTGTTGAATGAATGAATGAATGAACTCTCCCCGGCTTCAAAGCCTTACTGAGGGCCCATCTCCTCCGAGAGGAATTCCCTGACTTTCCTCTTCCGCTTCCTTCAGCGTCACCCTGCCTTGCTCCCTTTATTCATCCCCCCTCCCAGCCCCACAGCACGTATGTACGTATCTGCAATTTATTCATATGAATGTCTGCCTCCCCCTCTCTAGACTGTAAGCTCACTGTGGGCAGGGAATGTATCCGTTTATTGTTGCACTGTACTCTCCCAACTGCTTGGTAGAGTGCTCTAGTAAATGTTTAGTAAATGTTTAATAGATACGATTGAATGAATGAACCGAGAGAGAGAGAGAGAGAGTGTGGATGCCCCAGTGTAAACCAGCCCACCTACCGCCGTCGCAAATCAAGCGTGTTCTGCTGACGTACCTTTCCCCTCTCAATCACTGGTGTCCGAGCAATGCTGACATTGACTGGCAACGGGCTAGAAAAGGTCCATTACTGGATTGTCGTGGGCACGGTGTGCAAGAGATTCTCAGAGTGACGCTTACATCCACGGGTATATCCTCGCCATCAGCGACGTCATCTTTTGAACCGAAGGACAATCCCACCCCGGGTCGGACCCGTGGTCCCCGCAGCCTACGGTCCTGTCTCCCTACTCTGTTGTATTGTACCCTCCCAAGCCCTTAGTACACAGTTCTCTGCACACAGTAAGCGCTCAGCGGAGACCACTGATTGACAACAAACGGTTGGAGAACCGTGATGGTTGTCTTTTTCAACCTCCTTTCTCATGGTTAGGGGTGGATCACTTAACACCCCTAACTTTCCCCCGCTCTACATTCCTACCTTTCCCTCTAGTAACCCGTTACGGACCACTGGTCCGTAAATTTATCCGTATCCTCTTGCCTTACCGATATTTTCTTCACAATTTTCCGAGCTACCAGATTCCATCTGTGGGGTTGAAGAAGTGTTTCCTTGTGTTTGTTTCGAACCTTGTCTGCTGTGTGACCTTCGGCACGTCACTTAACTTCTCTGTGCCTCCGTTACCTCATCGGTAATGGGGATTAAGACGGCGAGCCCCCTGTGGGACACAGACTGTGTCCAACCTGATTATCCCATATCTACCGTGGTGTTTAGTACAGCGCCTGGCACATAGTGCTTAACAAACAAACCGACCGAAGAAACCTACCACCCCCTAGCTTCAGTGGGTAACCTCTCTTCCCGGTGCTGTGAGATTTGGCGAACAACAATTCAGTGTTCGCCCTGTAGACGTCAATCAGGTCCCCTCTCGGCCTACAGTCTACAGGCTGAAGAGCAGTACTGCCTAGTGGCTAGAGCTCAGGCCTGGGAGTCAGAAGGGCTTGGGTTCTAATCCCAGCTCCGCCACCTTTCTGCTGCGTGACCTTGGGCAAGTCTCCTCTCTATGCCTCAGTTACCTCCTCGTAAAATGGAGATTAAGACCGTGAGTCCAGTGTGGGACAGGACGGTGTCCAACCCGGTTACCTTTGACCTACCCCAGCGGCTAGTACCAAGCACTCTTGAAACACGGTAAGCACTTGACAGACATCACAATTATTATTATTAAGAGAACGAATTTTTTTCTCAGTGTTTCCGTACGTGGCAAATTCTCCTCCGCCTCCCCCGGCACCCATGATCTTGGTTGTCCTTATCTATACCTTCTGCAGCTCTATTACGTGCCATTTGCACTTTCACTCCTGAGCGTTGGGGAAAGTAATGGAAAATTAATTTAAGCAAATGGAGGGGAGGGGGGGGGCGGCGGGGAATGGTGGGCGGGGATGAGAGGGAGGATCACCCCTTTGTGTCCAATCAATCAATCCATCAATGGTATTGACTGAGTGCTTACGCTGCGCAGAGCACTGTACTATGCTTGGGAGAGTACAATATACATGGTAGACGTGGTCCCTGCCCACAGCGAGCTTACGGTAAATAAGTGACTAAATAAATGTCTCCCCCTCTAGACCGTGAGCTCGTTGTATCCCTTTCGTTAATCATGCTGCAGGGTTTTTCTTCCTTCCGTTTCCTGTCTCTACCTCCCTGACTTTCTCTTCTCTTGTCTCCTGCTCTTTTTTCCCCTCCGCCCTCGCTTCCTTCTTCTTTCATTCATTCGTTTAATCGTATTTATTGAGCACGTACTGTGTGCGGAGCACCGTACTTAGCGCTCGGGAAGTACAGTAAAGCAAATAAAGAGAGACAATCCCTGCCCCGAAAGGGCTGACGGTCTGGGGTGGGGGGGGGGGGGGGGAGACAGACATCAGTACAAGTAAACAGGCATCCATATAAACAAATAGAATTATAGATATATACATATATACATCAGTGCTGTGGGGCGGGGAGAGGGGGGAAGAGTGAAGAGAGCGAGTCGGGATGATTTGGAAGGGAGTGGGAGCAGAGAAAAAGTGAGGCTTAGTCTGGGAAGGCCTCCTGGAGGAGGTGAGCCTTCAGTAGGGCTTCAGAGCTGAGGAGAGTGATTGGCAGATTTGAGGAGGGAGGGCATTCCGGGCCAGAAGTAGGACATGGCCCAGGGGTCGGTGGCGGGAAAGGCGAGGTGGAGGCAGAGTGAGAAGGTTAGCACCAGAGGAGCAGAGTGTGCGGGCTGGGATGGAGAAGGAGAGAGGGGAGGGAAGGTAGGAGGGGGCAAGGGGATGGAGAGCTTTAAAGCCACAGTGAGGAGTTTCTGTTCGATACGGAGGTCGACGGGCAGCGACTGGAGATTTTTGAGTGTGGGGTCGTTGGAGGGGAGGGTGACATGCCCTGAATGTTTCGGTAGAAAGATAATCCGGGTAGTGGAGTGAAGTACGGACTGAAGTGGGGCGAAGCAGGAGGTTGGGAGGTCAGAAAGGAGGCTGATGCAGTAATCTAGGCGGGATAGGATGAGTGACTGTACTGATGTGGTAGCTGATTGGATGGAGAGGGAAGGGCGGATCTTGGCGATGATGTGAAGGTGGGACCGACGGGATTTGGTGACGCATTGGGAGTGGGAGTTGAATGAGAGAGCGGAGTCGAGGATGACACCAAGCTTACGGGCTTGGGAGACGGGAAGGATGGTTCGTGCGGTCCACGGTGACGGGAAAGTTCGGGAGAGGACGGGGTTTGGGAGGGAAGATAAGGAGCTCAGTTTTGGACACGTTGAGTTTGAGGCGGCGGGTGGACCTCCAAGTAGAGGTAGGAGGAGATGCCAGCCTCTTCCCTCTTCTCCACCCGTTAGGTCACCGAGAAGGCCGAATGCCACAGGACACCTCGGGGGCCGACAGACTTTCATCCTTCTCCTTAACGCCATCTTTCATTCATTCAGTCGTATTTATTGAGCACCTACCTCGTGTAAAGCACTACGCTAGGCATTTGGTAGCATACGCTAGAAGCAGAAGACCGTGATCAAAGAGCTCAGCGTTAGCAACCTTGGCATCTGCTCACTACTGTACTGATAATCCTAGTTGCTGATGTTCGTCTGTCGATGGCATCTACGAATGCTTTTTTGATGTGCCTCCCCTTGAGTCTATTTATTGCTATTGTTCTCGTCTGTCTGTCTCGCCCGGTTAGACCGTAAGCCCGTCATAAGGCAGGGACTGTCTCTCTCTGTTGTCGATTTGTACATTCCAAGCGCTTAGTACAGTGCTCTGCACATAGTAAGCGCTCAATAAATACTATTGAATGAATGAATGATTCCGTAAAACTTCATTTATGATGCCGTATGCCAAAATGGTGTAAAGCAAAACAGCCTCTTAGAAGACACACATCAATCACTCCATCAGTGGTATCTATTGAGCGTTTTCTGGGCGCAGTGCAATATACTAACCGCTCGGGAGAGTGCAGTCCGACAGACCAGGCAGGCACATTCCCTGCCCACAAGGAGCTGAACGTTTGATTTAAGCGCCATTTTTCCTGATGAGTTCCCACTGCACCCACAATTCCTCTCGTTTTGCAGCTGAGGTACACGATCCACGGTGAAAATGCCGCAATTCTTTGTGACTTTTAGCTTTCCTTTTTCATTCTTTTGATCCTCCTCCCCCCAACCAAATCACAAACCTCAGGATCTGTGAGTTTTCGATATTTAAAAGTAAATCATACCGGGCGGGCGGTGGGTCGGGTGACCTGGGGGCCGGTTTTTGTGAGGTTCTACTGGAAATCCCTTTCCTTTGCAATAATCTGACCGCCTTCCCTGAGGCTCTAAAAACCCATTCTCATTTATTTGTCCTGCAACCTCCTGAGAAAACTAAGGGGCTATTTATTATACCCTCATTCAGAGAAGTTCAGGGCTTTGCCAGTCCTTCATTCCCCTGGAATGGCTGCTTCTGCATGCGCCGCCCACTACTGGCTCCCCGTCCTTTGTCCGAGTAAGTCAACCAGTGGTACTTATTGAGCGCTTACGATGGGCAGAGCACTGGAAGTCAAGGGAACAGAATCCCTTCTTGTCTTTTCCCCTGAAGCCAAAACTATCTTGGGGCCATGAAAGCGGGTCTGAAATCACACACTCCATCCCAGCTGTCCTAACCTCTATTTCAAGATGTTCCTTCAACCTTTATGTGGCCCTCTGCTGCCCCGTTCCTTAATAAGTAGCTTCCTAAATTCTGCTCATGGCGAGGCTTCGGTCACCGATACGGGCTCCTGCCCTCTCCCGCTTACGTGGTTTAAATCTCATCTAGGACGCTGAGATTCGAACAGCATTGGAGCACCCAGTTTTCACATTTCCTAAATGAATCCGTCCGTCGAGCAGTGGTATGTATTGAGCACTTGCTATGTGCAGAGCACTGCACTAAGCACTTGGGAGAGTACAACAGAGCAGAACTAATAGGCACATTCCCTGCCCATAACGAACTTAGAGCCTAGAGGGGGAGACAGAATATATAACACATGGCAGGTGAATAAATAGGTCGTTTATAATATATAAGTCCTGTGGGATGAGGGGTGGGTCGAATATCAAATGTCACAATGTCATAGATCCAAGCGCACAGGTGACAGGGAGAGTGAGCCGGGGGAAAGAGGGCTTAATTGGGGAAGGCCTCTCGGAGCAGATGTGACCTGAATCAGGCTTTGAAGGTGGAGAGAGTGGTGGTCTGGCATAGATGGAGGGGGAGGGAGTTCCAGGCTAAGGGGAGGATGCGGGAAAGGAGTCGGCGCTGAGATTGACAAGACGGGAGCCCGGTGAGTAAGCTGACTCTAGAGGAGCAGAGCGTGTGGGCTGGGCTGTAGTAGGAGATCGGTGAGGTGAGGTAGGATTGGGTGAGTTGATTGAGTGCTTTAAAGCCGATGGGAAGGAGTTTGTGTTTGATGCAGAGGTGGATGAGCGGTCGCTGGAGGTTCCAGAGGAGCGGGGAGCTGCGAGCCGAACGTTTTGGTTGATAATCGATCCACGCGGTGGAATGAAGAGAAGCAGTGTGGCCCAGTGGAAAGAGCGCGGGCTTGGGAGTCAGAGGTCGTGGGTTCTAATCCCGGCTCCGCCACTGGCCAGCTGGGTGACTTTGGGCAAGTCACTTCACTTCTCTGGGCCTCAGTGACCTCATCTGGAAAATGAGGATTAAGACGTGGGGCAACCTGATTACCTTATACCCTCCCCCTCCCCCAGCGCTTAGAACAGTGCTTGGCACATAGTAAGTGCTTAACAAATACTATTATTGTCATTATCATTATTATTATTATTGTTATTAAGCGTAGACTGGAAAGGGGAGAGAGAGGAGGCAGGGAGGTGAGCAAGGAGGTAGAGGGAGGTAGTCAAAGTGGGGATGAGTGCTTGGATCAGCACGGCAGGAGTTTGGATGGAGAAGAGAGGGCAGATTTTAGCGACGCCGTGATGGCAGAACCCACAGGATTCGGTGCCAGATTGAATATGTGGGTGGAATGAGAGAGATGAGTCGAGGACAGAGCCGAGGTTACGGGCTAGCGAGATAACGAGGATGGTGGTGTTGTCTACGGTGATGAGAAAGATGAGGGAGGACAGGTGGGAAGATAAAGAGTGTTGGGCATGTTTAGCTGGAGGGGTCAGCAGGATATCCAGGTAGGGCTGTCCTGAAGGCGGGAGGAAATGCGAGATTGCGGGTTAGGGCTGGAGGTGTAGATTTGGGAATCATCTGCATAGAGATGGTAATTTGAAGCCACGGGGAGCGAATGAGTTCTCCGAGGGAGTGGGTGTAGAGGGAGAATAGACGGGGACAGAGAACCGAGTGGGTGCGAGGCAGAGGAGGAGCCAGCAGAAGAGACTGAGAAGAGCCAGCGAAAGAGATTGCGACCGAGAGACTGTTCTGTTTTGTTGTCTGTCTCCCCCCTTCTAGACTGTGAGCCCTTTGTTGGGTAGGGATTGTCTCTATTGGTTGCTGAATTGTACTTTCCAAGCGCTTAGTACAGTGCTCTGCACCCAGTAAGCGCTCAATAAATGCAATTGAATGAATAAACGAATGAGCAGTCAGGGAGGAGGAGAACCAAGAGAGTATAGTGTCAGTGAATCCAGGGTTGGGGAAAGTTTCAAGGAGAAAGGCATCCTCTACAGTGCGGAAGGCGGCTGAGAGGTCTGGGAGGATTAGGATGGAGTAGAGGCTGTCAGATTGGGCAAGAAGAAGCTCCCCGGTTACCTCGGAGAGGGCTGCTTCTGCGGAGCGAAGGGGACGGAAGCCAGATCGGAGGGGATCTAGGAGAGAACCGGAAGAGAGGAAGTGGAGTCAATGGGTGGAAATAACTGTCTCAAGAAATTTGAGGGGAAATAGTAAGAGGGAGATGCCGCGATAACTGGAGGGAGCCGTGGGGTCCAGGGAGGTTTTGTTTTTTTTTTTTTAGGATGGGGAGACATAAGCGTGTTTGAAAGCAGAGGGGGAAAAAGAAAACATTGGAAAGTGAACAGTTGAAGATGGCAGACAAGGAGGGAAGAGAGGAGAGGGTGGGTGTTTTCAAAAGTGTGAAGGGATGGGATCCCAAGCACCGGTGGAGGGAGTAGATTTAGGAAGGAGGCTAGAGATTTCATTTTGAGTTACTGCAGGGAACGCAGAGAGCGTCGAAGAAGGTGGAGGAGGAGGAGGGGGCGGTTGGAGAGGAGTAGGGGAGATTTTAGGGAGATCACACCTGATGGTTCCAGTTTTTTTGGTGGTGTGCCCGGGTGGTTAGGGGAAAGGGATGGTGGGGACAGGAGGTTTGAGAAGGGAATTAAATGCTGGCGGGGGCAGCGTGTATGGGAGTGAATTAGGATGGAGAAGCGTCATCGTGAGGCAGCGGAGAAGGCCGAAATGGAGCAGATAAGAATGAACTTAAGGTGCACAGGGGCAGAGAGATGTCTGGATTCCCTCCAACCGCGCTCCGCAGCTCGAGCACAGGAGTGGAGGAAGCGGATTGCGGAGGTGATCCAGGGTCGTGGGTTAGCGGGACGAGGCCGGCGGAAGGGTAGGGGAGCGAGGGAGTTCGGTCCAAGGGAGAGGGTGCCGTCGATTGTTGTTGTTATTCTACCTCGGCCTCGGCTCCCAGCCCCATTTTTAGATAATTCTGTACCTCCCCGCAAAATGAGGCCCGTGGGAAAAGCTGATATACTTAGAGGATATCTGGGCACGGTTGATGGTATTTATCGAATGCTTACCGAGTGCCGGGTATTGAACTAGGTACTGGGGAGAATACCTTTAATTCAGCCATAACCTGTGTTTTCGATGCACGTTTCGGTTAGACCCGCGTAAAATTGATCGAGTACACGATTCCGGTCGAGTGGGGTGAAGCGAGGGTCTCCAACCTCGGTTCAGGAACCAATTCCCCATTTCCAACACGGTCCCTGGGAGAAAAATGGGTTCCGACACGTGGCATTTTAAGATGCGGTTTTCGGGAACCAAATGTGTTGCGACTTCACGGACTGCCTGAAATGCCAATCTCAGTCTCAGCGGACGCCAACGAGCTGCTCAGTCCGGTTCCTCCCTCCCAGCCCACCCTCGGCCTCGGAGGCAGACATCGGGCGAGGGAAGACAGCACGACAAACGGGTCCTGTTCCCCGAGCTCGGTGGAGGCGGGGAATGTGTCTGTTTATTGTTAGATCGTACTCCTCCAAGTGCTTAGTAGGGTGCTCTGTACTCAGTAAGGGCTCGATAAATAAGACTGAATGAATGAACACCGAACCCCACGTAGCCCAGCTAGCCAAGACTCCCCTACGACCGGTTTTCTAGCCGCGGCATCCCCTAGGGGACTGAGCAGAGGATGACCCGGGCTCTCCCAAGAGGCTCCAGATCCTCCCGGATTTCCGTGTTCAGGTCCGTGGGGAGGGCGGGTCGTTTCCCAGGTGTGGCCTCTCTTCCCTGAGACTTTAAGCAGCCTCCTTCTCCCCCAGTCAGCAACCCTTTCACGTTCACGAAGGGGAGAGAAGGACTCGCAGTTTAACCACCGTCTAGGCCCCCTCAAATACTAAAATCTGCCCAGAGGTTTGTGTTCTTAAGGCAGTGAAGGAAAGATTCATGCCTCCGCTGGCCTCTTTGAAGCATTTATTCGTCGCTTTCATTATGTCCCCGTTAATCTACTTACGACTACTGAGAGGCAGCGGGGCGTAGTGGAAAGAGCCCGGGCCTGGGAGGCAAAGTACCTGGGTTCTAGTCCCGGCTGCGCCACTTGCCTGCTGTGCGACCCTGGGCAAGTCACCCGACTGCTCTGTGCCTCGGTTTCCTCATCCGTTAAACACGAGCCCCGTATGGGAGGGGAAGTGTGTCCGACCGCTTAGTAAGGTGCTTAGCATGCAGTAGGCACTCGAATGGCACAGATGTCACCACTGCCGTCTTGGCCAAAGACCGAGTGTCGGTTCTCTGGGTGTTGGGAGGGGTCGCTAAAATGATGGTGAGCTGCAATCTCTTTCTGTTCACCGGAGTCTCTGGCGACTCTTAAATCAAATTAAAAAGAAATTCCTCCCCGACGCTGAGATGCGTCATGCCCGCAGACCACAGCCCTCTCATGCTCCGTGTAGCTTTACTTTCCTTTCTTCCTCCTCCTCCCTCTCCTTTCGGCGTCCGGTGTGAGAAACCGACGGGGCAGAGCGACCCCTGGCAGTGTCAGCGCGGGGACAGAGTTCGATCTCCTCAGATGGGGACATGGGAGGGTGGCAGGCGCGACGGGTTCGTTGCTGAGGACGCCGTTTTGCGTCCTCTGGGATTGAGCCTTGTGGTTCCCGTGGAGGGTTATTTTAGAATGCTCGAGCGACCACGTAGGAAGCTGAGACCTGTGACCCTGTATATCGGAGCGCCGTGTGAAGAAAACCTCCCTGCGAAGGAAATGACAACATTTTCAAGCCTCGAAGGGTGGAGAAACATTTTCTGGCATGAAATTGCCCTCCCTGGGCCCGTCCTCACTGCCAACTGTTCCAGAGGCAGTTGCGAGTGTTTAGTACGGTGCTCTACACACAGTAACCGCTCAGTAAATACACCGTCGATTGATTGCACGGTTGGTTGCAACGGCATTCTGGGGAGAACTGCGTCCTCCGGAGAATCTGGGCAATGTAGATCCGGTTAAAGACCATTACCCTGGTCCAGACACTCGTTAGCGCCTGGCTAGACCAGTCTATCAGCCCCCTCACTAGTCTTCCTGCCTCTGGTCTCCCCCCTCTCCAGTCCATACTTCTCTCAAGTCCAGAGCCGCGCAAAGTAAGCCCATAAAAAATCATATCACGACTACTGCCGAATTGTACATCCCGAGCGCTTAGTACACACACTAAGCGCTCAGTAAATGCGACCGAATGAATGAATACTACCACTCCCATGGTACTCTCCCGAGGGCTTTCTTTATACAGTAGGTGAAGCCCCCGAAGTTACGTAAACTCGTCACCTCTAGCATTTATGTAACGATCACCATAATTGTGATATTTGTCAGGGCACTTACTCTATGCCAAGCACTGTGCGAAATGCAGAGGGAGATGCGAGATAATCAAGGTGCACACGATCCCTGTCCCGCGCGGGACACACGGTCAGAGTAGGTTGGCGAGCAGGTATTGAATCTCCATTTTACAGATGAGGAAAGCGAGGCACAGAGAAGTGAAATGACTTTCCCTCGGTGACCCAGCAGGCAAGCTGCAAACCTGGGATTGGAACCCAGGTCTCCTGAATCCCAGGCCCGTGCTCTTCCCCCTAGGCCACAAGTGCTTAATCAATCGTTCAATTCTTTACTTTGATTACTCTATAAATATTTCTGTGTCTGTCTGTGGAATGTAAACTCCTCGTGGGCAGGGAAAGTGCCCCTTCTTTGTTTCATATTCCCAAGCCCTTAATACAGCGTATTGCACCCAGTGGACACTCATTGAACGCCATTATTCATTCATTCATTCATTCATTCAGTTGTATTTATTGAGCACTTACTGTGTGCTCTGCTAAGCGCTAAGCTCTTGGAAAGTATAATACAGCAGTAAAGAGAGACAATCCCTGCCCGCACCTGGCTTACAGCCTGGGGGGGAGGGCGGGGGGGAGGAGACAGACATCAAAACAGGTAAACGGGCATCAGTGTAAATAAATAGAATTATACATATACGCATGTATGCATAAGTGCCATGGGGTGGGCGGGGGGAGAGCAAAGGGAGAGAGTCGAGGTGACTCGGAAAGGAGGGGGAGCCGAGGAAAAGGGGGCTTAGTCTGGGAAGGCCTCTTGGAGGAGGTGAGCCTTCAGTAGGGCGCTGAAAGGGGGAAGAGTGGCGTGCCGTATTCAGGGATCACTAACCCTCTTCATTATCACCGAGTGGAAAAGTGCCCAATGAGTGAAAAGGCTACCCGAAAGGAAACGTAATGAACTTCGGAAAAGTCGGTGTAGTGGCCTGGGCTAGATGACCTACCGGGGTTCTAGCCGCTTTCCCGATCCCGTGACTCAGTCAAGGGGAAGCAGTGATAAAGAGAAAACAGTCTACTGAAGGCGAACGCCGGGGAGACAAAAGGGAAACAGGATGAACCCAGGCCGTGGCTCACCGTCTACCGACTCTGTTACATCGTACTCTCTCGAGCGCTCGGTACGGTGCTCTGCGCCCAGTGAGCGCTCAATAATCGCCACTGACGGGTCGACCCGTTCCCTCGCACTCTCCTCCCTATCCACCCCAGCCCTCTGCCTGGCATTCGTATTCGTCTCCAACTGGGGCCCGGCGGACGCGTAAGCGGAGCTGGAGATGGCAGTGGAGGCGGTGTTTGTGGTGTCGGTGGGAATGACAGTCCGGCCTTCCGGGGCCCGGGGATTCGGTTGGCAATTTGTAAGGCATTTGGGGCGGCAGGGGGCTGGGAGGAGGCCTCCTGGGTGAGGGGAAATATGGTAGGGTAGTCGCGGCTGGTGCGAATTCCACCTGGACACTCTCCCGTACTTCGAGTCCATTTAGATTATGGCTCAAGTGGATTTATCTTGGCCTCCTTGATTTTGGCGCCTCGTTTCTGATGTTGAGTCCAGTTCATCCTATTTCTCAGAACCGCTTCAGAGGATTGCATCAGTTTTCGCCCCGTTCCTTTCCGGGAGCTGGATTTCTGCCAGGAGAGCTGAGCAGCTAACTGGCAGTGGAGGGGTTGTATCCCAGGGAGAGAGAATTGGCCCTCCAGTTCTCTCGGGTTGCGTTTGAAACCCGCTTGCCTTGAGGCTCCCCTAGGAGGCCCCCGATCCCAAGGGCCCTAAGGAGACTGCTCGGTTCCGGACCCGCCAGTCCCAGGATCCTTTCAGATCTAGGCCATCCTGGCAGGGCCTGGAATCACTCCAGTCGCCCAGGGGCCTTTGGAGGACCCAGGACTGGATCGGTTCCAGTGCGAACCCAGTGGATTCAGAGGGGACCAACCCTTTGGTTTCTCCCATCCGACTCTGCTCTCTCGGATCCTAGCTGTGGAAGGGTATGAATCGTGGGTCCGGCGACGCTTCTGATGTTTGCATCAGCCTTCCCCCTCCTACCTCGTCTCGCTACTCTCCTTCTACAACCCAACCCGCACACTTCGCTTCTCTCATGCTAACCTTCTCGCCGTGCCTCGATCTCGCCTATCTCGCCGCCGACCCCTCGCCCACATCCTGCCCCTGGCCCGGGGCGCCTTCCCTCCTCAAATCCGACTGTCACTCTCCCCCCATTCCAAAGCCTTATTGAAGGCACGTCTCCTCCCAGAGGCTTTCCCAGATTAAGCCCCTCCTGTGATTTATTTATTTGTGTTGATGCCCGTCTCCCCGGCTCTAGACTGTAAGGTTGTTGTGGGCGGGGAATGTGTCCGTTTATCGTTGCACTCTCCCAAGCACTTAGTACAGTGCTCTGCACACAGTAAGCGCTCAATAAATACGATTAAATGACTATTTCAGCAGAGAGAGTGCATGAGGCAGTGACTGGCTGTAGCTTATGGAAGAAGGGCTGATAAATGGGGTCCTGAAATGTTCTTTTCTTTTGCCTGGAGAATCTTGCCCCCGGATTTGGCGGGCCAGATGGAGACCATCGGGATTTGCCTGGCCTGAGCCAGCTCTCAGTGAGCCAATAGGAGCCAGCGGTGACGTCTGAGCCACGAGCGGAGAAACCTATGGGTGTGAGTTGGAAGGATGGGCTCTTTACTTGCACAATCGGTTGTATTTATCGAGCGCTCACTGCGTGCAGAGCACCGTACTAAGCGCATGGGAGAGTACATCATCGCAGAGTCTAGACGTGTCCCCGGCCCGCAGCGAGATTACAGCCTGAAGTACAACGCTTGGGTTGAGGATGGCTTTGCAAGTGTTCAGTGCCCTCAGTGCATCTTGATTTCAGGCTCTGGTCTCTTCTTGCCAACTGGGAGGTTCACCCCCTCACCCACCCCCCATTTCTGATAAGGTCTCTCCCCTTTCTCAGTCTCACCCTTTTCTTAGGGATGATGGGTCCCCGGCTGACGAGTCACTTTCCTTGACTGGAAATCAGTTTTCGAGGCTAGAAATTCTGTCGGTCTCAGGTCCAGCTGCTGTTCCCAAGCATGAACTCTTAGGTTGCTCACCCGGGGTTACTGTTGGAGGGGGGAGGGAGTCACCAGCTGGTGACAGGAATAAGAGACCTCAGGAACGTGAGTTTCACGTCCATTGTGCTGAGGGGGCTGAGGGTGGAGGTGGTGATCAATGCAAATTGTTGGGATTAGGGCACATTTGCGGCGGTAATTCAGATCAATTTGCATATTCCTTCAAGCCATGATCTGAAAAACCGTAGACTTGCTAGGCACTTGGCAAATATAACATGTACTGAATGATAACGAGAAGCAGGGTGGCCTAGTGGATAGAGCGCAGGCCTGGGAGTCAGAAGGACCTGGGTTCTAATCCCTGCTCCACCACTTGTCTGCTCTGTGGCCTTGGGCAAGTCACTTCACTTCTCCGTGCCTCCGTTACCTCATCTGTAAAATGGGGATTAAGACTGGGAGCCCCATGGGGGACAGGGACCGTGTCTAATCTGATTAGCTTGTGTCCACCCCAGTGCTTAGAACGGTGCCTGGCGCACAGCAAGCACTTAACAGATGGCATTAAAAATGTATATATCGGTATAACGCAAGCTTTCTGTCATGTCATAAATGACTGCAGATTCGGAGGTCACCTGGCAGGCTGCAGAATTGTTCCTAGAGGTTATTTTGGCCTCGAGAAAAAAATAATGTTGGTATTTGTTAAGCGCTTACTATGTGCGGAGCACTGTTCTAAGCGCTGGGGGAGATACAGGGTAAATGGGTTGTCCCACGTGAGGCTCACAGTTAATCCCCATTTTACAGATGAGGTAACTGAGGCACAGAGAAGTGAAGTGACTGGCCCACAGTCACACAGCTGACAAGTGGCAGGGCCAGGATTCGAACCCATGACCTCCGACTCCCGAGCCCGGGCTCTTTCCACTGAGCCACGCTGCAAAGTCTCCAACCTTGTGGAGCACAATTGAAACTGACCCCGTGCCCCACAGACTTCCATGTAACCCGAACGCCATGAAATCACCCATTTGCCTCCAGGGATTTTTTTGATTTTAACCCAGAGACTCCCTTATTACAAACTGCCACCGGTTTCAAATTTTCCTTCTCTGGCTCACCTCTAGAAAAAGTTGAACAAAAGCGCAGAGGAGCCCCGGTGCGATTACGTGAAGCGAAAGGCAGGAAATGCCGCTTAATGAGAGTCAACCAAAAGAAGAAAAATGCCCCCGGTATAGAATAGAAAGCCATTTCTGTTAACGGATCGGTAATAATAATAATCGTGGTATTTCTTAAGCGCTTACTATGTGTCAGACACCCTACTAAGCGCTGGGGAGGATACGAGCAAATTGGGTTGGACACAGTCCCCGTCCCACATGGGGCTCACAGTCTGCATCAGAGAGGCGGCGTGGCTCAGTGGAAAGAGCACGGGTTTAAGAGTCGGAGGTCGTGGGTTCTATTCCCGGCTCTGCCACTTGTCTGCTCTGCGACCTTGGGCCAACCGCTTAACTTCTCTGTGCCTCAGTTACTTCGTCTGTAAAATGGGGATTAAGACTGTGAGCCCCACGTGGAACAACCTGATTACCTTGTATCTACCCCAGTGCTTAGAACAGTGCTTGGCACCTAGTAAGCGCTTAACAAATACAATAATAACAATAATAATAAGCCCCATTTTACAGATGAGGGAACTGAGGCTCAGAGAAGTAAAGTGAAGGTCACACAGCAGACAAGTGGTAGAGCGGGGATTAGAACCCAGGTCCTTTTGACTCCCAGGCCCGTGCTCTATCCACTAGGCCACATTGCAGCCGTGCAGCATCCATGGTCTCAAATCCCCAGAATAATTCTGTGCCTGAGAAACAGAAGTTGGGTTATTTATTGTTCTTAGTACAAGCCATTTTTAAACGACACCGGATACCCTACGGGTACATACTCCCCTCCTCTGGTGAGTGACCAGCACAGACCTGGTCTCGTCCGTTACTGAGATTGAGCATTTTCCTAAATGAATGATTACAAAACGAATTTGGGGATTAAGGACTTGAAAACTGCACTTTCAAAATCAGGACTCTCCATGGCAACTCCCTGTTTTTTCAGGTCTAGCCCAAGATAGTCAACTCAGGGCCAGTAGCCCCCCGCTAACCTACCCCTCCACGTACCTGCTGACGGGAAAGAGTCAAAGAATGGTAAAATAGCGGACAAATAGTCGACAAATAATGGTGATGCGAATCACCTTACATTCTATTTACATCGCCTTGATTCTATTTATTTGCAATTGTTTTAATGAGATGTTCATCCCCTTGATTCTATTTTTTGCTATTGTTCTTGTCTGTCTGTCTCCCCCGATTAGACTGCAAACCCGTCAAAGGGCAGGGACTGTATCTGTTACCGATTTGTACATTCCAAGCGCTTAGTACAGTGCTCTGCACATAGTAAGCGCTCAATAAATACTATCGAATGAATGAATGAATGCGAATCACAGAATCGGAGCCTTTGAGAGGCGATTTAACTGGACAGACCGACTGCTTTCAAAAATCACTCTTTCTCTAAACTTCTCTTCAGTGTGAAAAACTTGGCCCAGATTTATCAGGGGCAAAAGTTCAGTGTTTACACTTAGCAGGAGGGCTGCCTCCGGGGTGGGTAGGTAACCTCTCACATGGCCATATAGTCAATACACTCAAAGTCTAGAAAAATATCGTCAACAAGAGGACAGGATTAAAGTCTACAGAACCATGAAGGACAAGGACAGGGTGATCACGAAATTATCATCCATCCAAACCCGCCCCACCAGGATGAGGGGGCATTCATTTAATCATATTTATTGAGCGCTTTCTCTGTGCGGAGCACTGTACTAAGCGCTTGGAAAGTACAATCCAGCCATAAAGAGAGACAACCCCTGCCCACAACGGGCCTACGGTCTAGGGGGCACCCTTTGAAGTCGTCTCTAAATTGTGAGCTCACTGTGGGCAAGGAATGCGTCTAACTTTATTGTATTGTACTCTCCCAAGTGCTCAGTACAGTGCTCTGCACTCAGTAAGCACTCAGTGAAGACCATTAATCAGTCGATTGATTTGAAGCTTGAGGGTTATGGGCACTGAAGGAATCGCTTCACACAGCGGCTGCTAAACGTACAGATCCACTATCACAGGGAATTGGGTAGCAGGTTCACAAGGGATTTGGATAAATTCACAGATGGACTCACCGTAATGGGTTACTAGAAGGAAAAATCGGGATGCGGAGGGCTGTTAGTTGGCCGATCCCTAACCACAAGGATGGTTGTCTGGGGGGGCATCTAGCGTATGGTTCCCCCAAACATTCTGTTACTGCTGTCAGGGACAGAAACTGGATCGATCGATCGAATTTGTTGGGCGCTTACTGTGTACACACATACAGTACAGTAAAACAGAGTCGGTAGACTGGTTCCCTTGCCCACAACAAGCTTACAGTCTAGAGTGCCAGATTTGACCATTGTTCTGACCTAGCATGGCATTTCTCAAGGTCTTTTGTTCTTAGTTCCCCCCAAACCCAGAATTCCATGAAAACCAAATACGGCGAGTGTAGATGGTAGAGGTAAAAAAGAGTACATTTCTCCCTATTTCCACTGCCTGATTCTCATTTTATCTAGGCCCTCGACGTGAACTTTCACGGCTGGCCTCTTGACCTAGCCATCCTTCGGCTGTCTAGTTAGGAAACCTATCGATAGGTCAACTCAAGAGATTTGGACATCTGGGTCGCGTGGGCCAACAGCCAGAGGGTAATGGGGCTTTGGAACCGCAGCAAGATGGTCAGCTCTCCGGTCCTGATCTGGGTATATTCCTGTCCCGCGCAGAGAGAATATTTAAATGACTAGCTTAGACGTCATCGGAAGCTTATTCCTCGCCATGATGAGCATTCTAAAGTTTCTGGGGTTAAGAGATGGCTGTGCTTGGGATTTAATAAAATCCTTTCTTGCCGATTTCCATCAGTTTCCGAAAGATCTTTCCACGGGAGATCCCTGAATGAGCACTAAATGAATATTCATAGTTGTTCCCTACAGTCACAATAGAACAACGCTACTTTCCAATCTGTTCCCAGTTTTCTACCAGAGAGTTTCCCATTAATCACATTGGCCAGGTTTTCACTACCGAGACGGATTCAATAGATTGTCCCTGAACACATCAGGGCAAAAGAACACCATTCCAATTCCCGTGATTTATTTGCCAGAGTTCTAGAAGTTTCGGGAAGAAAAAGAATTGCGGGATTCAAAAACCACGGTCTTTGTCCCTTAGGCTTCAAAGTCGTTGTCTTCTGAGTCCAAATCTGGCTGAGGCAGAGGAGAGCAGGAGCAGGCGGTTCTTTACAGTCCCTCCTCTTTTCACTTTATCTTTTCCCAGCCCAGAAGTGTGCTCTCCTGCATCCCTCCTTTTGTTGCCTGCCCGGCTATCGAGCCTCTCCAATTCTCTTTAGTGCCAGCGCTGACATTTCCTCAAGGAGCCGTGTGGCCTACTTGGATAGAGCATGAGCCAGGGAGGCAGATGACCTGGGTTCTAATCCCAGCGCTACCAACCTGTCTGCTGTGCCATTTGGGTTCACTTCTCTCTACCTCAACTGTAAAATGGAGCTCTTGCATATCTTTAAATTATATTATAAATTATGTGTTTATATTAATGTCTCTATCCCCCTCTAAGTCTGCAAGCTCGTTACCGGCAGGGAATGTGTCCACTAATTCTCTTTAGTGCTCTGCAAATAGTAAACGCTCAAGAAATACCATTGATTCATTTTTACAAAGCCCATCCGCTCACAGTTTCATGTCCTCTTCCTCACTGTTTTCGTTTCCAAATTCGGCTCTGACTTTCCTCCTAAACAATAACTGTGCCAGGGACTATCCAATAGCCCACTGCCATTACCAAAGGAGGAGTTTGGTAATTTAATAATGCCAATGAGAGGTGGAGCTCCTAAATCTTGCTTTTCCAATCAGTCATCAATCAATAATATTCTGAAGCTCCTACTAGGAGCAGAGCATTGTATTAAGAAATTGGAAGAGTACAATAAGCATAAAAGATTCAATCCCTGCCCTCGAGAATCTTATACGCTAATCAGTCAATGGTATTTAATGAATGCTTATTGTGTGCAGAGCACTCTACTAAGCACTTGGGAGAGTACGATATAACAACAGGCACATTCCCCGCCTACAGTGTGCTTACTGTCTAGAGGGGGAGACAGACATTACTATAAATAAATAATATGCCAGAAATGTACTTAAGTGCTGTGGGGCTGGAAGGGCGGTTCAATAAAGGGAGCAAGTCAAGGCAGCACAGAAGGGAGTAGAAGAGGAAAGGAGGGCTTAGTCAGGAAAGACCTCTTGGAGGAGATGTGCCTTCAGTAAGGCTTTGAAAGTGGGGCGAGTCTTTTGGATACGAAGAGGGAGGGCATTCCGGGCCGGAAGCGCGACACAGGCGGGGGTCGGCATTGAGACTGTTGTAGCGTACTCTCCCAAGCGCTTAGTACGGTGCTTTGCGTACCGTAGGCACTCGACGGATACGATTGAACGAATAGACGAGATTGAGGTAGAGTTAGAAGGTTGGCATTAGAGGAGAGAAATGTGAGGGCTAGGTTGTAATAGGAGAGTTGCGAGGTGAGGTGGGGGGGGGGGGGGGCGATTGACTGCTTTAAAGCCGACGGTAAGGAGTTTCTGTATGACGCGGATGGAGGTGGATGGGCAACCGCTGGAGGATCGTGAGGAGGGGGGAAACATGGCTTGAACGTTTGTGGAGAAAAATAGTCTGGGCAGCAGAAGGAAGTATGGACTGCAGTGAGGAGAGACAGCAGGCAGGGAGGTCGGCAAGGAGGCTGATACAGTAATCAGGGCGGGATAGGAGAAGTGCTTGGATTAACGTAGCATCTTATCAACACAACAGTCAATCAGTGTTATCTATTGAGCGCTTACTGCGTGCAGAGCACCGTGCTAAACGCTTGGGAGAGTACGATATAACAGAGTTGGTAGACACGTTCCCTGCCTACAAGGAGATGAGAAGCTGTAGTACGATGACGAATCTCTGCAGGAGACTGCAGAAGTATGGGTTTGTTCTATCGACCGTGGAAGTGGTTTTTCAACTTCAACGAAGAGCGTATCCAAATTCGGTTGAACGGCAGCCTTCTCTTTGCCTCACTAAGTACTGGGTAGCAGACCAACTCCCTCTCACCACCTCTCTCGCAGGATCTTCGAGTCTTTTTCAGAAGGCATTTCTTTTCTTGAAAATTGAGGCAAGGCTTCTTAATCCCCAAATCTTAGCTTGCGGTGAAGAGATCGTAACCTGTTTGGGCATCTTGCAAGGATGCGTCGGATTGTCAAGGTGTCAGACAGAGCCAGCTTTTTCCCCGGTGGCTTGTAGGTATCGTGGGAGGGCTGTGGCCTAATCAGTCAGTCAGTCAGTCGTATTGATTGAGCGCTTACCCTGTGTAGAGCACTGTGTTAAGGGCTTGGGAGAGTACAATCCAACACTAAACAGACACATTCCCTTCCCACAACTAGCTTAGGTCTGCTGGAACTGAGGGAGGTCCTGCTCTGCCTCAGTCAATCGAGGGCATTTACTGAGCACTTACTGAGGGCAGACCACTGAACTGAGCGTTTGGGAGAGCACGATAGAAGCTGGCCCATTCCCTACCCTCAAGGGTCTTATAATTTAGCCAGGGAGGCAGATTTAAAAATAATCTGCGAACAGGAGGAAGCAGTGCTCAGATAGAATAGGTAAAATGGACTGGACGGAAGTGTCATGGGAAGTAGTGAGTGTCAAAGTGCTAAGGTTGGTGCGAAAATGTTGAGTTGATCGTAGGGAGACCGTGCCCTGGGGAGAAGAAAAGGGAATCTGGGAAAGCTTCCCGGACTCGGTGGGATGTCTGAGGTGCCTTCTCAGCTACTTCCCGTCCAGGTTTGGAGTTTCTGATTTCTGATCGACGGCCCGATTCCTCCTAACCGTCTCCTAGCAAGAAGCCTGACCCGAACTACAGCCATCTGTGGGGTGGAGGGTCGGGGGGATGGCGAGGCGAGCCTAGGACAGTGCTTTGCACTCGGTAGATACTCCATAAATAGGATGGATTGATTGAGAATGGAGGAGGCAGGGTTGGGCTCGCCATAATAGCGTGTGCCTGCGACATCATGATGTTATGACCTGATAATGCGATATCATGCCATTACACTGTGACAGAGAATCCCGCTCTGCTCTGCTTTGCAAGCTACGTTAGAACCCCGTGGATTCTATATATAGAAGTTCTCTCTCTGCTGAATTTTCTGAGCAGAGAGGGGACGGGACTCCTAGGAGGCAGGCAGAGCGCGGTACTGTAGCTGCAAAGAATCGCCCTTCCGTTGGTCAGTGCCGCTCATCTCTTTCACCAGAGGAAGTTACAGTCCTTTCCCTGGGGCAACAGTCCCGCTGAGGTCTCTTAGCCAACGGCTTCCTGGCCCGGCATTCTCCCTCCCCCGCATCGTCGTAGGCTCCGACCTGCCTGCAGGGGAGAATTCTGAAAAGAGGGGTCACAGAGGGCGTTTTCTGCTTGACTGCATGCAAAGTGAGCCCACGGTCTTTGGGAAATCGGTGCTCTCATGATCGTTAAATGTTTTCATGCCAGGTGGACAGCAGTGCTGAGGAATTTAAACGCTGACCACCAATGCCTCCACAGATTCATGGTTTACAGTTGCACTCCTCTGCAAAATCCGCAGCACTCCATTAGGTGAATTCCCAGCCACGGGTTGTGGAAGGAGCAGGTTTTAACCCAGTCGGCCTTTTGAGCTTCATTTCGGGGGAATGCAACTAACTGGAGTCGATTTGAACAAAAAATAATGTGATTTGCCTTGTAGTTTATGGAATCGGCCAGAATGATCGGATTCCCTCCTGCTCAGGGTTTGGCATTTCTCCCAGAAAATAGAAATTGCAGGTAAGATTCAAGCTGGGCAAATCAGAATTGGATGATGTTGAATGCACTCGGGCAACCAAATGGGATAATCTACTTCAATGACATTCAGGATTTCCTTGGTTTCCACTTAGAAGGCCCGGGTGTGAGGGGTGAGAAGAAATAAAGAAGAGTGTTTCTGGAAACAGAGAAGAGTGTTTTCTGGAAAATAGCTGCTCGGAGGGTATGTCGGCTTTGTTAACGTGGTTCTGGAGGCGAGGATCTTGTTTTGTTGTTGAATTTCTTTGTTTTTCAGAGTAGGGAATTAAAGACTCTGGAAAGAAAACACAAGATCATAAGGGAATGATGAGGGTCATGAATACACTCGCTCAACCTGCAGCCCTGAGAGAAAGCCCCCACATGCTCAGATTCTATAGTAATAGCACCAGTATTTCTTAAATACCTCCTGCATGCAACACACTGTAACTAAGTGCTGGAAAAAAAAAATTGCTCAGATGAGAATTAGACTTGCTTTCTGGCCCTCCAGAGGCTCATGATCTCAGGATAAATGGGGTGGTGGGGGAAGGGACTGGCTAATGAGGGAAAGATCAAATTATAAACCCCCCAAATCAACATGATAGTGACAGATACAAAAAAAAAAAAAGTCCAAAAAAGTATTAGGGTACTGTGGCTACAAGAGCCAAGTTTCAGGTTCCTCTCTGCTCAGAGACTAACAATCACAAGCCACAGTAGCCACCGTGGCTTTCGCCACGATCCACATTGGGGTGGGTGGCATGGACAAGGGGGTGAATAGTGATAATAATTGTTGTGTTTGTTAAGTACTTACCATGTGCCAGGTACTAAGCGTACTAAGCGCTGGGGAGGATACAAGCAAATAGTGCTTACTGTGTGCCAGTCCCCTGCCCCAAATGGGGCTCCCGGTCTCAATCCCCATTTTGCAGATGAGGTAACGGAGGCACGGAGAAGTTAAGTGACTCGCCCAAGGTCACACAGCAGACGAGTGGCAGAGCCGGGATTAGAACCTTCCGACTCCCAGGCCCGGGCTCTACCCGCTGGTCTGGTGGTGCAGCAGGCCCAGGCTACGAGCTGCTGCTGCTCAAAGTTGAGCAGGAGACATCGGTTTGAGAAGGGAGCTCACGTGCCCTCATCTGCAAAATGGGGATTAAGTCTGTGAGCCCCATGTGGAGCGTGAACTGTGTCCGACCCGATGATCTCATCTCTACCCCAGCGCTCAGTACAGTTCTGGCACATAGTAAGCACTTAACAAATACCGTTTAGGAAAACATGGATAGCCAGGGCCTGTGGGATTATACTGTGGTATTTATGAAAAGAGGGATAGAGGGAATCTAAAGCTTTCACCCGCCTGGCAAACTGGAGCTAATGTTCCGGCCTTCCAAGTGCGTCTCGGTCTCATAGAAAGGATCAAAACTGTCCTTCTCTGAGCCCGTAAATATTTTCACCACCTGCAACGAGCCCAAAAGTGCACTTTGGCCGACTGATCTCCATCACTTTCCTTTCCCCCTCCCGCTAGCCCCACTCCTTCTTTCTGCTTCCTGAGCAAATATACTCAAGCGTTGCACCACTCTCCCAGAATAAACAGGGGAGGCCAGACCCATTACATTTCTCTCAGGGTTGCTAATTTCTTTTCAGCTCTTATTCTCCGCATCGTATGCGAGGGGCCGGGGAGAGACTAGTCTCAGTCTTATCCATGGCACATATACCCTGCCACGATCCGGTAGACTTGGATTAAGCTACAATGCTTAGTCCGAAAAACGGACGTAGGCTGCAGCTTGCCGGGTGAGTTTTGGCATTCTACTATCATCGCTAATATTGCTGCTTGTCTTATGCTGTCGCATCGTCTCCGACCCATGGCGACTCCATGGACACATCTCACCCAGAATGCCCCGCTGCCACCTGCAATCGTTTCGGTAGCGCATCCATAGAGTTTTCTTGGTAAAAATCCGAAAGTGGTTTACCATTGCCGCCTCCTGCGCGGTCAGCTTGAGTCTCCGCCCTCGACTCTCTCCCATGCCGCTGCTGCCCAGCTCGGGTGAGTTTTGCCACGTAGCCGATGGCCTTCCACTCGCTAGGCACTGCCCGAGCCAGGGATGGAACGGATAGGCCTCTGCTTGGCTCTCCCTCCCGTAGCCGAGACTGGTAGACTACTGGAAACTCTCCAGGTGCGATCCTGAGAGGGGATCTCTACCCTCACCAACTCCGAAATCCCTCTATCTGACCACAGCCTCCTCACTTGCCTCCTCTCCCTCACACCTCCTCCCGTAAATCTGTACTATGCCCCCACAGAGACCACCAATCTTTTGACTTCATCCAATTTTCTCAACTCATCTTGCCCCCCCTTAGCCTCCAATCCCAAACTACCTTCCCTCGATGACCAAATCGACGCTCCCAACGCCACCCTCAACTCACTTGCTCCCCTAATCCTTCGTCGATCTCGTACCACTAATCCACAGTCCTGGATCACCTGCACGGCCCGCCTCCTTCGCTCTTGTGCTCGAGCCTCAGAGAGCTCCTGGTGGAAATCGAAATAGCAGGCTGACCTCGTCCACTTCAAGTTTCTCCTTGCCTGCTTTAACTCTGCTCTCTCCTCTGCCCGGCAAAATTATTTCTCCGCCCCGTATCGACACCCACGCCCATCGCTCTACTTCTCCCACTACTACTACTAATAATAATGATAACAGTTATGACATTTCTTGCGCACTTACTATTAGAGCCGTTGGGAGCACTTCAGGGGCCAGTCTCTTGCCCAGCCACCAAACTTGGCCACCATTGTAAAGAAGAAAAGTGATAGCCTAGTCAGCCAGTGGCATTTATTGAGTGCTTACTGTGTGCAGAGTGCTGTACTAAGCACTCGGGAGAGTACAGTACAGCAGAGTTGGTAGACATGCTCCCCGCCCACAGCGAGCCTACGGTCTAGAAAAGGAGACAGACATTAATATAAATGAAGACTTTATAGGTATCTACGTAAGTGCTGTGGGGCCGAGGGTGGGGCGAATACCAAGTGCCCAAAAGGCCCAGATCCAGTGCATAGACAATGCAGAAGGGAGAGGAAGCGGGGGAAAAGAGGGTGTAATCGGGGCAGGTCTCTTGGAGGAGATGTAGCCTAGTGAGACAGACGGAGCTTTCCCCTTCTCCCGGCACCCTCTCAGTGGGGAGAGACAAGGCTGCCTTCAGCTACTGGGGATTCTTCCCTCCAGTTCCTCTGAGGAGATGAAATCTTGTGCGGGCAGAAGGGGATGCGTGGGGGAGGAAGATTAGCCTGTGGCCAGACCACTGCCCTCACCAGCTGGGGCAGGTAGCTAGCCAAGAACACAATCCATTGTTTCTAGACTCCTTGGAAGAACGGCCCAAGCCCTGAACAAACTGAAAGGAATTTGTGGTGTTCCTTGGAATTGAGCACTAAGGAAAAGGATGGGTGGTGAGAAGAGCTAGCCTTGCCTGGGATTCTCTGGTAGCCTTTAGTAGTGCCTTTTGGTCCCTTTAATGGTGCCGAGTACATTTTTAAAGGCATGTTAGTGCAGAATGTTTTAAAAAAGGCAGTGTAACATCAAAGTGATTGTCTGTCAGCCTGCTCCTTTTAAAAGGGCATGGGGCTCATGAAAGAGAGGCAAGAAAGCTCAAATATCGAAGGAAAAAAACAAGTCATGGTATGTAGGAGGTAGGGTAGCATGAAACATGTGATTACGTGGCAGGAGGTATGGATATGAATCACAAAATGTATGGCACTTTTTCTCAAGAAAAGGCTCAGTGAAATAGATCAAGGGACAGAAATATGCTGGTTAATCTCCTTGAACCACAGAAATCTTGACGGAGTATCAGGTCCTTGTTCCCCTTTAAAAGACAGTTAATTGCCAAGGATTATTTTTTCCCTGTTTGTCCATGTACTCTGCTGCTAGAGTGGATTTGATGAATCATATAATTGAACAAGGATATGTGTCATTATATAAGGTGGGAAAAGCTGATTCGAATACCACTCAGGCACCCCTGGCCTTGTATTGTGATTTATTCTCACTTGTGGGTTGCCTTGAAGGTTTCTATTTTACTAACACTGAAAAAAAAATCATACGGTTGGAAGGATTTTGGATGAGACAGCCATTCTAATTCGTTGCCATGAATAATGGCACCCTCCTTCTGGCTGCTTGCCCCTGAAAATGCACCGTGCCAAAGGATACCAGGAACATCTGCAGAAAATTGCTTCTGCGTTAACAGCCGCGCGGTGCCACATATTGAACGATAAAGTCGTGGGCTGTGGGGCCCCTTGGTCCATAAACTGCTTTCGTGGGAGATCCTTCTGGAAGCTGGCAAGGGTTTCTGTGGCTTCTAGGGGCTCTCGCTAAAGGAGGGAGGCCCTTCTGGCTGGATCTCTGCTGTCCCCCTTTTTTTTTCTTCTCTGAGAGTGACCAGGCCCTCAGAGCACCAAACTGAAAATAATGGGCTCTTTCCCTTTTTCAGCTGCTTTCCTGTGATGTGATTTTCAATAAGTCACTGAGTGGCTCTCTAACTTTTCCTCTCCATTTTACAGCTGACTGTTCCCTTGACAGTTTTGGAGAATACGGTTTAGGGCTTAGTATGTGTGTGTGGTGGGGGGCGGGCGTGTGTAAGTGATTTCATTACCCTACTGAAGTTATCCATGCGTGCAGCGTGCTGGTGGGGCTAAAAAATCTATATGTGATGACCAGCTTGGCTTAGTGGAAAGAGCCTGGGTTTGGGAGTCAGAGGTCATGGGTTCTAATCCCGGCTCCGCCACCTCTCAGCTGTGTGACTGTGGGCAAGTCGCTTCACTTCTCTGTGCCTCAGTTACCTCATCTGTAAAATGGGGATGAAGACTGTAAACCCCACGTGGGACAACCTGATTACCTTGTGTCTACCCCAGGGTTTAGAACAGTGCTTGGTACATAGTAAGCGCTTAATAAATACCATCATCATCATCACCAGGCTCTACCACACCGAATGTATACATTTAAAGATTGTCCTTTGGTTCACTCCTACAGTCACTGTTTTCTTGACCTATTACTGTTTGTGGCTCTCTCTCTCTTCAATCCCCAGGCCAACCGGGCTCCTCTCTGACTCCTACGTGCTAGGTTGGCCTGTCTATACTGTCGTTTCCACGACTGTACTTCAGTATGTCCTTTCTCCTACTGCTCCTGCTTGCAGTTGCTCTGCTTCATCTCATCAGAGAGCAGCTGCCTGCATATCCTGCTGCCATTCATTTTCGGCTAATGTCCAGCTAAGAGAGTTGTAACATGACAAGCTCATTTCAATTCCAGTAGATTAGTGGATCTCCTTCCTGGACATTTTATGCGAAATACTGGACTTCAAGGGACAAGGAGTCCAGCGGGATGGCTCCAATAAGCACAACTCTCGCTTCCTTGTAGACTGAACCCTATGACCGCTCTGTAGACCTTCAGTTTGGACCAGAAATGATTGCCAGATTCGAGTCACGCTCCTATACCGGCCTCCCAGAGGACAGGCTTATCTTCCTTTTCCTACTTCTGTGCCAAATAGGGTTACTGTTTGACGGTGTGCTGCCTAGGTAGCAGGATTCAGTGGATTTTCAGCCCGTTTTTTCAATAACGACGTTTGGTTGGGTGGAGGCTTCAGAGGACTGATTAAAGAATCAGTTCAACAGTATGAACTGACAAAGAAGTCCGCAGTCCTTTGCATGTCCTCCCGAGTGAACTTTTCAATACTCACTGTATATATGTAAGGAAGTATGACGCGTGGGACATGAGGGGAAATAGGCAAAAAAAAAAAAAAAAGGAGGACGCCCAAGAAATAGCCAGGACCCTAAGGGAGCCTAGGGCGACAGTGCTCTGCACAGAGTAAGCACTCATTAAATACGATTGAATGAATAAAAAGATTCGAGAACTGAACGAGGCCCTTGAGCGATGTGCTAGCCCGTAGACAACCAGGACACGGATCTTTTTAAAGAGCTTGAGTTCTTGAAGACCCTTTAGCATTTACTTTTATTTATAGCATCTGTTGCTTCATGAGTTTGCCTCAAGCACTTCTTGGTAAGTTATTTATATGGTACTTGAATGATGATGCACGAAAGCCTCAGCTGAATAAACAGAGGCTATTAGCCTATTGGCTCTTTCCAACAAACACTTCTGTCTGTTTAAATCCAACAGCCTTTAGAGCAGATTTCATCCTCCCTGGTTCATTCTGCAGATTAACCGGTGAAGGTGACACAGCTGCATCCCGTGTCTGAAGGGTAAGCTATGTGAGTGTTTTCAAGAAAGGTTACTAAGGAAAACTGTGCCAGCTCTTTTCCCAGAATTTCACGAAGAGACTTTTGCGGGGGGGAAGGGGAGGTAAAGCACCAAATAAATGAGAGGCATGCAGGTGCCAGCCGTCAGGAATGATCGGAAGAATGCCGTGATCAACTCCAGAGTGCATGTTGGCTTGATGTGAGCCCCGTGAATAACCTTTGGCCCGGCAGCCGGAGGAGAGGTGTCTGCGGCCGTTCCCAGGACCGCGTCAGTGGCTGGAGTGGAGATCTACTCGCAGAGAGCTTCCTTCATTTCCTGTGGTCACTCACCCCTTCCTCCTCCATCGTCTGTGTCCCAGCAGGGTGAGTCAAAGGAGCAGCTGGACGAATCCAGCTGCACAATTATTGGTTGCAGATGTGGATGGTGAATTTGGAGATTGCCTGTCCAAGCGAAGCGACCCAGGGAGAAACGCGTCATGGATATTCGAGGGATGGGCCGGGTTGGTTTGGTCTGCTAGTCAAGACGGCTGGAGAAGATTCCAGTCCCAGTCACGTGGACCTTCATAAGCCTCATCTGTCTGCCCCAGTCCCGGATTTTCGTAGTGAAACTAGGAGCCCTGTTCTCCAGCCTCCATGTGCAGGTGAGGGACACCAAGTGCACTTTGGTATGGCGCGTGGAGGAGAGAACTGCTCCTCACTATACAGGGATGCTGCCATTAACTTCACTGGCAGAGCCCAGCTGACTGGAACAGAGAATCCGTCTAGCTCTTTGGCCCGAGTGTAGTCTCGGCGTCCGGGAACCATAAGCTCCCCATGGGCTACGTGTGTCTACGCTCCCAGGCGCCTGTTATAGTGGTTGGCACACAGTGGGAGCACTATAAATACAGCTGACTATAATGATCTTGGCCCTACTGCTGGATCTCTCTGGCAAGGGACTCCTCTCTCTAGTCTGTTTCCTAACCTAGGAGATGGTGATGGTGAGGAAGGCTCGATGCCATGGGCTGTTACCAGATGTGTTTAATGGCAAAGGGCAATGAAAAGAAAACCTAGCTTGATGCCGTTCCCCAGTAGACACTCCAAAAGCAATTATGAGCCTAATAATAACTACCAAGAACGCTGGAGATGGAATCCACTCTAAGCCGCTCAACCGATAGAGACTCTTGGCTGAGGGAATGTGCTGTTTAACCTGCCAATCACGGGAATGAAGAAAGTCTCAACATCATGGGGTCCCACGAAGGGGCCGCTCTATAGGACCGGGAGCCATCAAAAGGCCAGTCTTATTTTGATGGACGATAACTTCTCTGGGTAGGCACCACAAAAGCCCAGAAAGCAGTTCATAACGCCCTCAAAGAGACTCATATAGGCTCAACTCCAAGCTGCAAGTTATCAGTGGCTTCGAGTTCCAGTTTGCCTTGGGTATTTCAAAGTGGCCACATGGTTTTCCAGAAGCTCTGAATCAAAGCGTTGGAATAACACAGTAATCGCTCGATAAATACCATTGACTGACTGACCGCGTGATAGCTCCGATAGGTGACCGTGTGTCGTCTACCTTTATCTATGGCTTGATTCCGTTTCACAGGAGAAGAGAAAGATCGGAGTTGACTTGGCCTGACAGACCTCAGTAGAGGGCAGGCAAAAACCAGCTTCCTGATAAGGCTGTATCTCTCCCCTAAGCTGTCTTGCAAGGAATACACGTGATAAGGAACGCACAGTATTTCTGCTTTCAGATGAAGAGGCCAGAATAGAAAGAAATCCAGTAGCAGCAAGGTTAAGGTTACTGCGGTGAAGTAACAGCATTATCTCAGATCGCTAAGTCAATGAAGAGCATTTACTGAGCACCTACTCTTTGCAGCGCACTGAACGAAGCACTTGGGAGAGCATAAAAGATCGAGAAGACACGATCCCTGCCCTCAAGGAACGGACAGACTAGCAGGGGAGTCAAGGATTTAAAATGAACTACGGAGAGGAGGACCTGTTGTCTTAATGTCGTCGAGTCGTGTCCGACCCATAGTGACACCATAGACGCATGTCTCCCAGAATGCCCCACTTCCATCTGCAATCACTCTGGTATCCAGAGTTTACTTGGTAAAAATCCAGAAGCGGTTGACCATTGCCTCCTTCCGCACAGTAAGCGAATCTCTGCCCTCCACTCTCTCCCGTGCGCTGCTGCACGGGTACATGAGTAAATAAATACAACGGGGGTTGTGAGTGCTTAAGTGCTTAGGTGATGTGGCAGGGCTGAAGTGGGAATCACAGGGAGACTAAGGTAGGGAGATTAGCAATCGGGAAAGGCGTCCTGGAGATGTGATTTCAGAAGGGCGCTGAAGACTGGGAGAGAAGCGATCTGTCGGTTATTAAGTGGGAAAGAGTTCCAGGCCCAGGGGAGAGAAGAACAAAGCTTAGTGAGTAGACTGGCTTGAGAGGAACAAAGAGTATGAGCTGGGGTGTAGTGGGAGAAGAGAGGGTAGAGATCCGATTGAGTGCCTTAGAACCGGCGATCTGGAGTTTCCGCTTGTGTGGAAAGGAATGGAGCATTTAAGGAGCGGGCAGCTGTGTGCAGTACAAGATTTAGAAAAATGATCTCCAAGAAGAATACGCTACGGATGTCCAGATGTAGACATTGAAGACTCAAGCCTGTGGCTGAAAAACAGGGCCGTTTTCCTGGAGACCAAAGTTGTGGTCACCTGAGGCCATGTAAACTGCAAGGCTCAGGCAAGGATCACGTAAGTAGAACACTCCTGAGCTGTTAAAGTAGAGAGCCAAATAGTGATCTGTGCTTGCGAGTTCTGAGATTTGCCCTATACGATAAAGAACGAGGCCAGAAAGAGGCAAAAAGGGGAATACAACTTTTCCCCACATGTGTATGCGTATGTTGATATATTGGGTTTTGACTGCTGTGGCTCTGGAGCCACAGGTTTAATGAAATGTGTGTTCTCCCATCCCAAATGGCTGGCCCTCTGAAGGGATGATCTCCCGGCACGATGCCCCGCACGCCCGCATCGGTCCCCGGCAAGCACGTCCCCTATGCAAGTAAGAAGATGATAATAATGTTAACCACGTCACGCCGGATTTATAAAGGGACCCTCTTGGCAGGAATTTGCAGGTCTGATATTTAATGAGAGGAAGGATCTGGAGCCCCCAGGTCGAGTTCCAAGCTGAAGAAACAGGGAATCGGTAGACAAGTGTTACAGAGAGATAGAGAGGGAGGGCAAGCTGGGGTTGGTCCCAGGAGCCCATCCATGGGCCCTGTGCTGTTTTGCCCAGATTTCCTTCTGATTCCCACAAGGATTCTGGGGCCAAATTTCAGTTCTCTCCTGTCAGTCCTTCTTTGGCTTTCACTCTTGTTGGCAGGCTACCAATGGGACCGAATTCCTCCCTCTAGACCGAAAGCTCCTTGCGGGCAGGGACCCTGTCGACCAACTCTGTTATATCGTGCTCTCCCAAGTGTTTTGTTCAGCGTTCTGCACACAGTAAGCATTCGATAAATGTGGATTGATGTACCGAGAGCAACTGGGGCCAGGGCGACGGTTGCCTCCACAGCTCTTTGAGCTGGACTCCCAGAATTTCTCATCCCAGATCTCTGACACGACCTGAGAGTTTCCGATCCGAAAAGACCCCAAACGGTGGCTTTCTAGCTCTTTGGACCCAGTCCCCCATCTCCCACTAAAATCCCTCCCCCTTCTCACTCTCACGCTCGAAATGAAAAGTTGTCACTCATGATATGAGAGGGGTTTGTTGCTCAGGAAAATGTTTTTAGTGTCATACGGACAGGACCCGTGCACCTAGGCCATAACAGAGATACAGCTATAAAGTCCCCGAATACCTCATCGTACAATAAGGTTATGCTTCTGGAAAACATGGTCTGTCATAAGGCACATTTTTCCTTGGGCGCTGGGCGGTGATGGCACCAGTGGGTAACCCGGGGAGGCCAGGAACCAATCCCACAAGGACAACTGCGGGGTTCAGTGTTATGCAGCAGGAGAGGGATCATAGCTTTCGCAGTCAGTCACCTTTTGGGAACTTCCAGAGAATCAATCAGCGCTCTTTGTGGTGATCCAGATGGTGACCTTGTTCTCTTTTTCTAAGTAGAGAGGTAGATTATATTGTATAAATATCTAGTCTACAAAATCTATGTACATATTTATCTCCGGTCTGTGTTTATCTATCTTATCTCCCCTTGTCATTCTTGGGGACCCTGCCTAATCTAACTCTGTCAGGGGTCTGGCCCAAAGTTCAATGCTGCGAACCCTGTGAGGAATCAATAAACATTTGATGGTGATGATGATGGTGATATTAATGATCTTAATGGCAGCTGAGAAAATTTTCTCCAGGATCGTCTCCACTTATGTCTTCATTGCCATGTTGTGTCCAATAGCCGGGAGCGTCCGGCTCCGAAGAAATTAGGTTTCATTCCAAAACCTCTGGAAAAATAATATTACCTTCCCTTACGGCCTTCATTCTGTACCGCTAAACATCACTGCAGTACTGTTTAATCTTTGCTAAAGTAATTCAAAGCATAGAAGTCTCTTGGTAGGAGTTCAAAAAATGGGATTTATTGAGCACCCCCTCCTTCTCTAGACTGTAAGGACCTTTTGAGCCAGGATCGTGCTTATCAGTTCTAGTGTATCGTCCTCTCCCAGCCACTTAGTACAGCGCTCTGCACACGGTAAGCACTCAGCAAATACCATTGATTGATCGATTGATGTTCCCTGCCCACAAAAAGCGTGCAATCTAATGGCAAGCACAGGCATAGACCTTAAAATATTTACAGATAGGAGAATCAGAATCGGTAATTGAGTGTACTGTTAAATATGCATACGGACACAAGAACTGAGGATGGGTATCAATAGACGAATAAGCGCCAGAGACAGGTAATGGGTCACTATGAGCTGGGGAAGGCATGTTTGAGGAGGTGGAACTTTAGGAAGATTTGGAATATGTCTCTCAGGCTGGGGAACAGTGTGACTGAGGGGATAGAGGTAGGAGAGTCAAACGCGAAGTGTAGTTAGAAGGATAGCAGAGGGAAGGACAAAGCGGACACGCTGGGGGGTCGCAGGTGAGGAGAACAGATATGTAAGGGGAGGAGAATTGGCAGAGAGTCTTGAGGCTGATCTTGGGAAGTCAGAGCTTGATGCGGACAGAATTGGGAAGCCAATAGAGGTTTTTGAGGAGTAGAGAGATGCGTTACAACCCAGGAAGATGATGAGGGCAGCCATGTGGAGTATAGATCGGAGGGAGGAGAAGCTGGAGGCAGGGAGACCAGAGAGGAGACGGAGTCACTGAATTCGGAGTCATCGAATCATTAAACTGAGACGCAGCGTGGCTTCGTGGAAAGAGCACGGGCTTGGGAGTCAGAGGACATGGGTTCTCATGCCGACTCTGCCACTTGTCTGCTACGTGACCTTGGGCAGGTCGCTCAGCTTCTCTGTGCCTCGGTTCCCTCATCTGGAAAATGCAGATTAGGACCGTGAACCCCACGCGGGACAACCTGATTACCCTGTATCTAGTCCAGTGCTTAGAACAGTGCTTGGTAAATAGTAAGTGCTTAACAGATACCGTTATTATTATTATTATTACTATTAATAATAAAGGGCCTAGCCACGGTCTAATCGGAGCTCGGCCCAGGGTGGTAGCTAGTTGGGTGGAGAGGAAGGGACAGATGGGCGAATTGTCGTGTAGGGAAACAGGTAGACTTGGCAAGAAATGGAACCTGAGAGCTGAAAGATAGCAAGTTTGAAGACGATGCTGATGGCAGTCGAAAAGTACGATAGAAGTTGAAATATGATTCCGAGTCTTTCTGTGAGGCCGTAGAAATGGAAGCTTGTTCTGCTTAGTGGGACAATGGTTTCTTAACTTTAGGGATGAGTTTGTCCAACTTGGGTTAAACAACTACCTTCTTGGTGTCTCGTAACAGGTTAACTCCCTGTGGACACCTCTCTTCCTCTGAGTTCCTCACAACGTACGCTACTGAGGATCTGCCTCGGGAGTAAGTGAGTAGCCTTTCCCTCCCCACTCCCTCCCCACCCTACCCTGTTTCACTCGTGTTCCCTGTGTACCGAACTGTACTGTATTTTAATTTTTTCACCTTTAAGTCTAACCTTCGTGGTCTCCATGGTAGCCACCTCCACTGCCCCTCCCCCTCCTCCGCCCTGACATTTCTCCTCCATCCTTGCCGAAGGCGCGGGGTGGAGGCAGGGACAGATTGTAGCAGGATTTGGGAGGGGAAAAGACTGCAAACTAGAGAGAGGAAAATGGGGGGGGGGAGGGCCGGGGGCGATGTCCTGGGACAATCCCCGAGGTTAGAAGCACAGAAGAAAGAAAGAAGCAAAATACCGTGAGATACAATTCAGCAAGAAGGGCGAGCCAAGGGTCGGCGACGCCACCGGGAACAGGGGCGGATGGGATGGTGTGAGGAGAGGAGGGGAATTGACATACCTTCAGCAGAGCTTACATATGCCGGGGTAGATCAGCAAAAAACGAAGACTGTATCCCTGGGTTTTACATATTGTGGAGTAGTCCTAACCTGGAGTCTGCCTATATTTAGTTTTTTTCTTCGGTTCGGGCCCTCCAAATATTCCTTTCCCTCAATCGACTGGGTATTTCAGGTGAAAGTGGTTTGCTCATTTTTGTCCTGAAGCGCCCAGACATTTGAGACCGATCCATCGGTGGTATTTATTGAGCGCTTACGGAGTGCAGAACACTGTACTAAGCACCTGGGAGTGTCCGACACAACAGAGTTGGTAGACACGTTCCCGGCCCACGAGGAGCTTAGCCGAAAGCTATTTGAAGGACCAGGTCAGTAACGAAGGGAAGCTTCTCCACGATGGAGCCGGGGTTTCCACAGGCCACATTTGGTTGAGGCTGTGGGGTAGGGATGGTGCAAGGGGGTAAGAAGAGATCGAATGGGGGGTGAACTGGCCGGGGCGGGAGGAGGGAGATGAGGGGCGGGGCTGGGAAAGGATGACGGGGATGGGGCAGGGGAGAGGGGTGGGGTCCGCACAAGGGTTGGCAAGGGGTTGGATGGGAGGGCACTGAGGAGGGCCAGCCTTTGGGGAGGGGGATGAGGAGCGGTGCTGGGTTTCAGGGAGAACAGGGGCGGGGAGATCAGAGGGAGGGGAACCGAGGCACACGGTGTGGCTAGGCCATGAGAGAAAGAAAGTCCCGAGCCGCAGATTCCTCTAGTAGGGGTTGGCTCAGCAGCTCCCAGCTTGGGGGGAATCCGTAAGATCTGAGCTCCGATTAGCCAATCAAGAGAATAGTTGTCGATGGGTGACTGTTGACGCAGAGTCGGGGGGTGTCGGGGTCCCGGTGAGCTGAAGGGTAAAGGTCGTGGGGTAGGGGACTGGCGATTCCTGCCCCGTGTAGTCCCGGATCTTCGGGTGCCCGGATGGAGGGAGAGGGGAATGAGGATGCCGGTGTCCTCGGTGCGGGGGGGCAGGGGTCTTTTCCCTCGGGGCAGCCCGGGGCCTCCGGTGGGCGGGGCTGGGGAGACGACACCCCTCCTCTTTGCTTAGTCCTCAGGCACCCACGTGCAGAGGGCGACCGAAGGTCGTGGGTTCTAATCCCTGCCTGGCCACGTCTGCTGTGTGACCTTGTGCAAGTCACTTCACTTGTCTGTCCCTCGGTTACCTCATCTACAAAATGGGGATTGAGACTGGGAGCCCCACTCGGGACAGGGACCGCGTCCAACCCGATTTGCTTGTACTCACCTCAGCGCCGGGTACAGTACCTAGCACGTAGTAAGTGCTGAACGAATGTCATCGTTATTATTATTATTGATATCATCCCAGGCCTCCGTGTTCCTTCCCTCCTCGGCGATCCTCAGTGGAGGGAGGGGCTTGGGGGCGACGGATGGCAGGAGCCCTCCCCGTGCCTCGGTTTTTTTGGCCCGTGGCTTGCGGAGTGGGCGCTGGGGTGGTCGTGGCCTTTCTCTCCGGCGCGACCTTGGGCCTCCGACGTGAGGGGGAAGGGCCGGAGGGCTCAGCGAATCTTCCTTCTGGCGGGTCCTAGTCCCCCCTCAGGCGGGAGGGCGTCTGATTGGGGTCGGCGACCCTTCCCCTCCGTGCCTGGCTCTGGTGGGGTTGCCTCACCTCCGGCCCCTGGCAGAGCCCCCGCTGTCTTCGACAGCCCTCACACAGCCCTGCTGCAGACGCCACCATCTTGGATGAGGGAAGAAAAGAGATCCGGTTTCTAATTCCGGCCCCACCCTCTGTCTGCTGTGTGACCTGGGGCAAGTCGCTTCGCTTCTCTGGGCCTCGGTTACCTCACCTATAAGAGCCATTCATTCAATCAGTCGTATTTATTGAGCGCTTACTGGACTTTGCGGTGCTTAACCAAGTTTGGAGAAGCAGTGTGGCCCAGTGGATAGAGCGTGGGCCTGGGAGTCGGAAGGACCCGGGTTCTAATCCCAGATCTGCCACTTAATAATAAGAATGATAGTATTTCTTAAGCACTTACTATGTGTTAAGCGCTGGGGTAGATACAAGGTAATCGGGTTGTCCCACGTGGGGCTCACATTTTTTAATCCCCATTTTGCAGATGAGGTAACCGAGGCAAAGAGAAGTGGAGTGACTTGCCCAAGGTCACACAGCAGACAAGTGGCGGAGCCAGGATTAGAACCCGCGTCCTCCGACTCCCAAGCCCGGGCTCTTTCCACTGTGCCACGCTGCTTCTCCGCTAAGCCACCTGTCTGCTGTGTGACCTTGGGCAACTTACTGCACTTCTCTGGGCCTCAGTTACCTCATCTGTAAAATGGGGATTAAGACTGTGAGCCCCACTGGGGACACTGACCCGCGTCAAACCTGATTACTCTGTACCTACCCCAGTGCTTAGCACATCGTAAACGCTTAACAAATACCATAAAAACAGGGGGAACACCAAGGGAAAGTTTGGGGAACCGCTGAAGTAGAAAGCTAGAGATTTACCGTTCCACCTCTGCCATTCTCTACGGAGCTTCGGGATTTTCACGATATTTGCTGCGGGGCCCTCGTGAATCCCAGTCTCTGATGACAGATCTCCTGATCCTTCTCGCAGACCTCCCCACCTCCGGTCTCTCCCCACTCTAGTCCATACTTCAATCTGCTGCCTGGATCATTTTTCGACAAAAAGGTCCAGTCCACGTCTAGCCAATCCTCGGAAACCTCGAGTGGTTGCCCATCCACCTCCGCATCAAAGAGAAACTCCTTATCTTCGGCTTTAAGACATTAAATCGGCTCTCCCCTTCCTACCTTACCTTGCTGATCTACTGCAACCCAGCCCTCACATTTCTTTCCTTTAACACCAATATACTCGCTCTTTTTTTTTTTTAATGGTATTTATTAAGTGCTTACTTTGTGCCAGGCACCGTACTAAGCTCTGGGGTGGATACAAGGTCATCAGGTTGTCCCACGGGGGGCTCACGGTATTAATCCCCATTTTCCAGATGAGGTGGCTGAAGCCCAGAGAAGTGAAGTGACTTGTCCAAGGTCAAGTAGCAGACGAGTGTCAGGTTCTTCTGACCCCCAGGCCCGTCCTGTATCCGCTAGGACTCACTGCTTCTCTCCTCACTGTACCTCAGTCTCGTATATCTCACCACCGACCCCTTGCCTGGATCCTCCCTCTGACCTGGAACTCCCTCCCCCGCCTATCCGACAGTTCACCCCCCTTCCCACCTTCAAAGCCCTCCTAAAATCACATCTCCTCCAAGAGGCCTTCCCCGCCTAAGCCCTGATTTCCCCTGTCCACCCGCCCTTCTGAGTCGCCTGTGCGGTGGGGTCTGTACTTCTTAAGCATTGGATATTCTGACTCCCACCTCCAGCCCCACAGCACTTACGTATATATCTGCCATTTCCCCGATCTGTAATTTATCTTAATCTTAACGTCTCCCCCGCTTTTACGCCTTGTGGACCAGATTGTGCCTACCGACGCGCTCTCCCAAGCACTTACTACAGTGCTCCGCACACGCAGTAAGCGCTCAATATCACTGATTGATTGAGGAGGAGACATTGCTGTGGCACTGATGTCTTGGAGGGGAACTTGGAGAGGCCAAGAACTGATCCCGCATTGACGACCGTGGGTTACGGATGGCCGGAGCAGGATCACAGCTCTCACAGCCTTTTGGGAACCTCCCGAGAGTCGATCCGTGCTGTTCGTGCTGATCTAGACAGTGACCTTGTTCTCCTTTACCAACAGAGAGATGGAGTTGTTATTTAAATATCGAGTCTGCGAAATCTATGTACATATTTATCTGGGGTCTGTGTTTATTTTCTCTCCCCATGAGACTGTCCTTCTTGGGGACCGTGCCTAATCTATGTCAGTGCTCTGACACAGAGTTCAGTGCTACGAACCCTCTGGGGAATCAATAAATATCTGATGGTGACGATGATGGTGATATTAATGATCTTAATGGCAGCTGAGAAGATTGTCTCCGGACCAGCCTCCGCTTACCATCTTCACTGTCGTGTTGGGTCCGACGCTACTAGAAGCAGCCCGGACCTGGGAGTCAGGGGATCCGGGTTCTAATCTCACTTGCCTGGAGTCTGCCCTTGGGCAAGTCACTTAACTTCTCTCCGTACCTCAGCTTCCTCATCCGTTAAATGGGGATTAAATTCCCATTCTCCTTCCCCGCTTAGACTGGGAGCCCCGTGTAGAAGAGGGACTGCGTCGGATCTGATTACCTCGTCGCTACCCCGTTGCTTAGTAATAATAATAAATAATAATAAAATGGTATTTGTCAAGCACTTACTATATGTGCCAGGCACCGTACTAAGCCCTGGGGTGGATACGAGCAAATCAGGTTGGAGACGGTCCCTGTCGCGTGAGGGGCTCACGGTCTCGATCCCCATTTTACAGGTGAGGTAACCGAAGCCCAGAGAAGTGATGCGACTTGCCCAAGGTCACACAGCAGACAGGTGGCAGAGCCGGGATTCGCGCATAGTAAGTGCTTAACCGATACGACAATTATGATTGTTATTAATATTTCCTTTTTGGAGGGGGATGCAGGGGAGCAGTATTGATTTCTTTGGTCTCGGCCTAATTTCTATCGAGTAACCCCTTTGGGCTGGGATTACATTTCTTGCTTGCATTAGGGACAAAGAATATCACTGCCTAACAGCTGAATAACTCTGAATAAGTCCCAGCCAATTTTCTTACAAAGCTGGCGTGTGATCATGACAAGTAAGACGCATTGGGCCCGAGCCACCATAACAGACCAACAAATTCTAGCAAACCAATTAACTTAATAAAACAGTGGAATTTATTGGCACTGCCGTTCCCCTGAGCAGAAATACCCCGTGAACAGACGCAGAGGAGATAAACAGGCTTGGGGCCATGGTAGAGGAGCTGAAACGAATGAGGAGGCTGAAACACGGTCAAGTAAAGCCAGTTATCATCTTAGCGACAGGCCGGCTTCCACATCTCAATGAGTTAAACATCCACTGTGGTTTTCCCCCAACTTTCTCTTGCGGGCACAAGAGGTCTTCTGGAATGCAAACCGCATGCCCCTGTCGAATAAGTGCTACCTGAGAGTACCACTCTCAGGCCTCAGTAAGGTACAGCCGACACGGTATCTGCAGTGTGTCGCGTGCGGAGGAGGTGACTCTGATTCTTTACAAAGTGTGTTTCCCGCCGGAATGTATGCTCGAGTTTGTGTCGCTCCCGCGCTGCCTCGGCAAGTCGGGGAGGGCTAGGTATCCGGGGGGGCATTCGGCCTAACGGAAGCGTGGCCGAGAGCCCCGTGCCGATACACGGGCAGTAATCCTGAAGCAAGCGATGGGGGAGGGGAGCTGATCTCTGATCAACGTCTTAAATTCAAATCCCGTAGCCCCTTCTAAGGATTTCGCAAGTCCCCTACCCAGCTTGGGTCTACGGTCCATTTCAGAGAGGAAATGACTGGTGCAGATGGGCGTGGGTTCTACTCTCTTGAAAGCCGAGCTGATCGGGACCGACAAGATGTCTTCAAGAGAAGATTCTGCGGGAATATAATCTGTTCAGTCACGGCAAGAGAACACGCGGACCCTTTCCGTGGACACAAGGCAAGTGCTGGAGGGGGCCGTTTCAGGGATGGGAAGCTGGGGAGAAAAAGGAGGAAGGAGATAGAGTCCCACCCTCTCTCTGCTGCCTTCCTCTCCAGCCTGCTTGGCAGCTTGGTCCGCAGGAACCCAGCCCTGGGTCATCACCCCGATCATCCCGAAGGCAGCGATTCCCACCCCGATCTCACAGGAGGGGAAATGAAGGCAGGAAAATTTAAGCGTTTGTCCAGGGCCTGCCAGAGAGTTGGTCACAGAGTTGCGACGAGACCCAGTCCCGTTTAATTATTTCTCTCGGGAGATTCCACTGCCTCTGCTTCTGACGCCTGTGGCTGGAGGCTGTCCTGCCACTATCTGTGGGGCTTGGGAAAAGGGAGGCAAAGAGGGAAGGGTTTGGGAGAGGTCTGCGCCTCGCTAAAGTACGACCCACCACAAGCTCTCCCAAGCATTTAGTGCAGTGCTCTCCCATAGTAAGCACTCAGTGAGTACTACGGACTGAATGCAGAAATGATAGCTTCTGGGTGACCTTCTCAGATCATATTCCATCAGTTAAAAACATTGCTTTACGGGGCAATCACGGCCACTTTCCTCCAACTGGTTCCCCAGGGAAAGCGCTGTTGTCCAACTGGGTCTGGGTGGGGGGGGGGAATAAGAGGAAATTGCCGGGATGGGGGGCACACGAGGGGCAAGAGAAAGGTCTGACTGACCCTGCTTGCTTCTCCTGCCCCACCCCCTCTTTGCAAATACTAGCAAAAACGGTGCTAGACTGTAAGCTCCCTGCGAGCAGGGAACGTGTCCCTGGAAGAAATGACATGGTTCCTTCCCCTTAAGAAACTTAATACTGTAATGTAATAGACAGATTCAAGTTATTAACAAATAGTAGGAGCAAGAGGGAAAACTATGATACAGTTTGTTGTGACAAAACTACGGAAAGATGGAGTAGAGGAGTTAATACTGGCATTTCCGACATCTCTGAGTTTTCACCCTCTTTCAGGTTGGTGACACTGGAATCTACTTTGCAAAGCCAGGCTTGTAAGGTGACTATTACGTAAACCTTCATTCATTCCTTCATTCCATCATATTTATTGAGCGCTTCCTGTGTGCAGAGTGCTGTATTGAGCGCTTGGAAAGTACGATTCAGCAACAAATAGAGACGATCCCTGCCCACAGCGGGCTTACAGTCTAGAGGCGGGGGGACAGGTTGCAATATAAATGAGTAGTATTATAGAGATATACAAATATACATAAGTGTCGTGGGGCAGGGAGAGGGGGGAAGAGCAAAGGGAGCGAGTCGAGGTGACGCGGAAGGGAGGGGGAGCTGAGGAAAGGGGGGCTTAGTCCGGGAAGGCCTCTTTGAGGCGGTGAGCCTTCATTAGGGCTTTGAAGGGGGGGGACGTGTGATAGTTTGGTGGATTTGAAGAGGGAGGACGTTTCAGGCCCGAGGTAGGACATGGGCCAGGGGTCGGCGGCAAGACAGGCGAGATTGAGGCAGAGTGAGAAGGTTAGCACCAGAGGAGCGGAGTGTGCGGGCTGGTGTGGAGAAGGAGAGAAGGGAGGTGAGGAAGGAGGGGGCAAGATGATGGAGAGCTTTAAAGCCAGTAGTGAGGAGTTTTTCTTTGATATGGAGGTGGATGGGCAACCACTGGAGATTTTTGAGGAGGGGGGGTCACATGCCCAGAACATTTCTGTAGCACGATAATCCGGGCAGCGGAGTGAAGTGCTCAGTAAATACCACCGATGGATCGATTAACTCGCATCGGGAGCCGGGGGTGAGTTGGAGGAGACTGGTGGGTAGACCTGGAATCGGAACAAATGGACGTGGGCAAGAGGGCTCGGAAGCGGATCGACTAGAGGCGAAGCGGCTCGACCCACAGTGCTGGACGGGGCAACAGAAGGTGAACCAGGATAATGGATAGGCAGTTATAAAGGCAGGCGGCGGGTGAAATGGGATCATCAGTAGGCAGGACCGGCTTATTCAGTCATTTACTGAGAGCTTACTGTGCGCAGAGAACTGTAGTTAATGCTTGGGAGAGTACGTTAAGACGGAGTTGGGAGATACGTTCCCTACCCACAATGAGCTTACAATCTAGAGGAATCAGTCTGCTAGCAACGCAGTCGGTCAAAGAACCGAGTGGGAGAGAACTTCTTTCGAGGACTCTAATGCTGACTGCCTGCTCTGGGAGTTGACCCTTAAATGAAGCTCTGCCTGCCACTCCTCGTGGCGTAGAAGGCTTTGTCCGCCACTTGTCAGCTGTGTGACTTTGGGCGAGTCACTTCGCTTCTCTGTGCCTCAGTTACCTCATCTGGAGAATGGGGATTAAGACCGTGAGCCCCTCGTGGGACGACCTGATTACCTTATATCTACCCCAGAGGTTAGAACAGTGCTTAGTAAGCGCTTAATAAATACCATCATCATCATGATTATCATTATTATTATTATTTGTCCAGGATCTATAACGGAATAAAGATACCAAAGCACTTCTAGGGGCTGTCAGATGCCGAATTAGCTACTGCATTCAGTTCCACAGCAAATGTCAGCAGTGACTGGCTCCTCCACCCGCTTCTACACTGCTCAACCATGGACAGACCAATTGCTTGGAGAGGGTCTCTAGGTGGCGGAAGGGGGAAAGCGAGGGGAGTAAAAGCAGAAGAGGAGTCAGGTGGGAGCAGAAGCGACAGGTTGCCCATCCACCTCTGCAGCAAACCTCCTGACCGTTGGCTTTAAAGCAGCCCGCCACCTTGCGCCCTCCTACCTCACCTCGCTGCTCTCCTTCCACAACCCAGCCCGCCCACTTCGCTCCTCTAGTGCCCACCTTCTCACTGGGCCTCCATCTCGCCCGTCTCACCGCCGACCCCTAGCCCACGTCCTGCCTCTGGCCTGGAACACCCTCCCTCCTGAAATCTGACAGATGATGAGGCCTTCCCAGGCTAAGCCCCGCCTTTCCTCTTCTCCCACTCCCTTCTGTTTCGCCTTGACTTGCTCCCTCTGTTCTTCCCCCCTCCCAGCCCCACAGCACTTATGAATGTATCTGTAACTTATTTGTATTGAGGTCTGTCTCCCCGCTCCCCTAGACTGTAAACTCGTGGTGGCCGGGGAATGCGTCTATTTATTGGGTAGTGTACTCTCCCAAGCACTCCGTACAGAACTCTGCCCGCAGTAAATGCTCAGCAAATACGATTGAATGAGTGAATGAATGAAGAGTGAGGACATTTCCTCTTGCCAGTCGGTAACCCACTCTGGTCCACAGGCCCCGGGACCGAGATTTTTGCCCAGCTTCCTTTGTCCCTCATGAAGGCAGCGGACTGGGGGATGGTTCTGCCTAGATCACAGGCTCAAGGAGCCGGATATGAGGTGAGCAAAGGAAGGCTTTAAGACCAGTTGGACAAGGCCCGATAATGATTTCAACAGAGAGCACGGGCGTGATGCCACTGGGAGGAGTGTGCTCAGAAATATTGAAGCAGCCAGGTCTAGTGCACGGAACACTGGACCTGGGTTCTAATCCCAGCTCTGCCCCTTGGCTGCTGTGTGACCTTGGGTAAGACACTTCACTTCTCCGGGTCTCAGTTACCTCAGCTGTAAAATGGGGACTGTGAGCCCCATGTGGGACGCGAACTGCATCCGATGTGATTAGCTTGCATCTACCCCAGCGCTTAGAACAGTGCCCGGCACACAGGAGGTGCTTAACAGATACCATTTTAAAAAATACGGCTCCAAGCGTGTAGCGGTCTGCAATTCCATCCGAGTGGTCAGGAGGTCGCACCCTCAAAGCAGGGCATATATGTATATATATTTGAATATACTGGACCGGCCAGCTCTGGATTACCTCCAAGGTGGGAAGGCAGAGTTATTATCCATTAAAGGAAGCAATTTCCACATATCCCATTCCTCCTCTCATCCCAGGAGACAAGAGCCTTCTCCCACTCAGTTTTCTCTCTTAAGAGAGGAGTTGAGAGAGCTTTCTTCATTATGTTCTCCTCTCTCTACTTTTTCCCTAGGCCAGGAGAGCCTTTCTACGACCCCTTCAACCCTAAAGTACAAGACACCCAACCGGTTCCCTGTCCCTCCACTTTCCTCCACTAGCCCCCGGGGCTTCTTCCACAGCTGTTCACGTGGAAGCAGCCAGCTGGACTCAGGAGAAGCTGTGTGGCCTGGTGGAAAGAGCACAGGCCGGGGGAGTCAGACGACCTTGGTTTTAATCTCAGCTCCGCCGCTTGTCTGCTGAGTGACTCTGGGCAAGTCACTTCACTTCTCTTTGCCTCAGTTCCCTCATCTGTAAAATGGGGATGAATAATAACAATAATAATAATGATGATGATATTTGTTAAGACTTTGGTATGTGCCAGGCACTTAAGACCGAGCCCAGTGTGGGACCGGAGCTACGTCCAACCCGATCGACTTGTATCTACCCCAGAGCTTAGTACAGTGTCCGGCACATAGCGAGCGCTTAATAAATACGACTCAAAAACGAAGAAACCCCGCAACTAGGCCCCTGCTGTTTTTCCAGAGAAGGTGGGGTTGGCGGTGGTGACAGCAGAGGCGATGACAGGCTTTGGATTCCTTCTGCCACTATCCCGGTGAGACATCCTGTAATCATGGGCAATGAAATATTCCTATGGGTTTTACGAACGTGACCGATTTTGTCGTGATTTTATGGACTGGCCGTGAATTGACCACGAACCCTGCCCTGCCCTTTAGGCACCCTCTGATGGGGGTGCTGATGAGTGCCGAAATGGAAGGAGGAGGGAGGGCTTTAACAGAAGGGAGGAGGACGAGGAGAAGTAAGAGGAACGACAGCAACAACAGGAACAACAGCCTTGACAATCCATAGACGGGTTTATTTGGATCTGGTCTGGTCTACCGGCTTCCCGAACAGCACGTCCCCGTGGTAAAAGGAGTTTTTAATCCAAGTGCGGATATGGCAGGAGCTCTCGTCTTGAAATAGATAGAGCGAGAGCTGTCCTTCCAGCTCAGAGATAATGCTCCTGATGGAGATATCATCAGCGTGGGCGGGTTGGCTGGTAAGATTGATGCGTGACTGACAGTGCATTCCTCATCTTGTACGTGTAAAGTTTGCTCCTTGCTGTACTTATTACATTTGTTATCCACAGTGCCTGGCGCTGGGTTTTTTTTTTCTCCCTCTTGTGTCAGCAGCTTCTTGAAGGCTCTCCTCCTTGCCAGTCACCCCATTTCTGTTTGCTGCTTGCCAGGCTGACCGGTCTTCTGCTGCTGCTGCTGCTGCTCTCTGTGTCTACCGACTCTGTTGTAGTCTCCCAAGCATTTACTACAGTGCTCTGTGTACAGTAAGCGCTCAGTAAATACCACTGACTGATTCCTGCTGCTGCTGTTACTGCTAACCTCAACCGTCCAAAGTTAAGTCTCATGAATCAATGAAACAGTCGGCCGATCGTTATTTGTAGTGAGCACCCGTGGGGGACAGAGCATTACTCTAAGCATTTGGGAGAAGACAACAGAATTAGTATGCCTGATTCCTATCCTCTAGGAATTCACCATCTAGAGGGAGAGAGCTGCCAAATAAATTACAGAGAGGAGGCGATGATAAAGTGTAGAAGATACGTACATCCATACTAGAAGGAGGTTGGGAGAATTTATGTGCTTAAGAGGCACGGGAGGGCGGAAGTGGCGGCTGTGGGGAGATCAAGGGAGGGAGATTAGCAATCAATTGGGGAAGGCTTCCTGAAGGAGATTTGGTTTTGGAAGGGTTTTGAAGATTGGGAGAGTAGTGGCCTGGGGAATATGAAGGGGGAGGGAGCTCCGGGCGGTGGGGGGTGGGTGTGAGCAATTGGTTGGTGGTGGGAGAGATGGGGAATGAGACATGGGAGAGATGGGGAATGAGACACGGTGAGCAGATTAATTTGTGAAGAACCAAGAGCGTGCGCTGGATAATAATGGGAGACGAGTGTGGCTAAATAAAAGGGAGAGACCCGAGTGAGCTTTTTAAAGTCAACGGTCAGGAGTTTCTTCTTTATGCAGAGTGAAATGGGCAAACACTGAGGGGTTTGGAGGAGGGGGGAGACGTGCAGATTTTTAGAAAAATGATGCGGACGGCAGGGCCAAGTAAGGACTGGAAAAGGGGAGAGACTGGAGGAAGGGAGGTCAGCGAGGAGGCCGACGCGGTGGTCAAGGCGGGGATATTACAAGTGCTTGGACCCCTGCAGTTGGCCGTTTGGATGGAGAAGAAGAGACGGGCCCCGGAAATATTGTGGAGTCAAAACTGACAGGATTTGATGACAGGCTGAACGTGGGGCTGAGGGAGGGAGGAGTCAAGGATGATGCTCAGGTTGCAGACTTGAGAGACGGGGAGGATGGTTGTGCTGTCAGCTTGAGGGAAAAGTTAGGAGGAGGGAAGGCTTTGGGTGGGAAAATGAGGAGTTCCATTTTGTACCTATTGAGTTTGAGGGGGCAGAAGAACAGCTAGGTATAGATGACCTCGGGGGGGTGGGGGGGAGTGGGAGGGAAGTGAAAGATCGCAGAGAAACAGAGAGGTCGGGTCTAGAGAGATCTATTTGGGAGTCATCTGCAGAGAGAGGTGGTATTTGAAGCCATGAGAGAGGATGAACTCCCCAAGGGGAGAAGTAAGAAGAGAAGAGGATGAAAGACGGAGCCTTGAGGGGGACAGCCACGGTTAAGGGGCTGGAGCCGGAGAAGGAGCCCGAGGAAAGCGACTGGGAAGGATCGGCTAGAGAGATAGAGAACTGGGAGAGGACTGTCAGAAAAACCAAGACTAGAGAGCGTCAGCAGGAGAAGCGGGTTGTCCGCAGCGGCGAAGGCAGCCGGTTTTGCTTCACCGGGACTTTCTTCCGTCCACTCCGTTTCGGTTAAATATGACTTTGAATTCCAAGCAGCCTCAGTGGAAATTCTACCTTGGGAAGGTCAGCTGACTCTAGGCAGATGCAGTTTACTATTTTGCTGTGATTAAATTTAAATTGGATTTCAAATGTAGAAATGGACATTTTCTCCTTTTGAAAGGACTTCTGATCCACTTGACATTTTGCCCAATGTCCTTTGACTAGTTTACTGAGGCTGGGAGCAAAAAAAAGAAATCGGCCACAAGACCGGAGCCAGTAGTATCTGTCAACATGCTGTATCTGATCACGTGTCAAAGGACACTTTTCATTTCCAAGTTCCTAGAGGTCAACGTGACACCAGTTTGGCTTGAAGGTCACCTGTGCTGATGGCGTGTTTGCGAAGGGGAATGGATAAGAAAGGGCCCAAGTCATTCCCTAATAAACAGCGCCATGACCCACAGTTAAAAAAACAGGAGAAGAAGTGACCAAATCCTCTCCACCTGGATCAAGGCTATGGACAGTCGGGGGCGGGGGGAGAGGGAGAGAGGCCTGGGAGACATCTGTATTTCCTCGGCCTGGTGTAATTTCGCCTTCTCCTGGTCTTGGCATCTCAACTGGCGAAGCAGAAGATGAAGCAGAGAAACAGCACGGTCTAATGGAAAGAATCCGGGCCTGGGAGTCAGAGGATCTGGGTTCTAAGCCTGGCTCTGCCAGGTGTCTGCTGCGTGACCCGGAGCAAGTCACTTCACTTCCCTGTGCCTCGGTTACCTCATCTGTAAAACGGGGATCCATTCCTACTCCCCTCATTTCTTAGGCTGTGAGCCCCATGTGGGACAGTGACCGCATCCAACTTGATTAACTTGTATCTACCCCAGTGCTTTTCCTCTCAGGGTCGCACCTGGAGAGTTTCCACTACTCTACCGGTCCTGACTACGGGAGGGAGAGTCAGGCAGAGGCCTGTCCGTTCCGTTCCTAGCTTGACCAGTGGCTAGCGAGTGGAAGGCCATCTGCTACAAGTCAAAACTCCCCTGTGCTGGGCAGCGGCGGCACGGGGGAGAGTCGAGGGCCGAGACTCGAGTTTACTGCGCGGAAGGAGGCGCCGGTAAACCACTTCCGTATTTTTACCAAGAAAACCTCTCTGGATCCGCCACCAGAACGACTGCAGACGGAGAGCGGGACGTCCTGGGAGAGATGTGTCCGTGGCGTCGCTATGGGTCGGAGACGACTCGACGGCGTAAGACAACAACAACCCCAGTGCTTAGAACGGTGATTGGCACATAGTAAGTGCTCCCACGGCCTAGTGGCAAGAGTACGGGCTTGAGAATCAGAGGACGTGGGTTCTAATACCGGCTCCGCCGTTTGTCTCCTGTGTGACCTTGGGCAAGTCGCTTAATTTCTCTGTGCCTCGGTTACTTCATTTGTAAGACCGTGAGCCCTACATGGGACAGCCCGATTACCTTGCAGATGAGTGCACTCCAGTGCTTAGAGCAGTGCATGGCACATAGTAAGCGCTTAACAAATGCCATCATTATTATTTTATCTATCCCAGTGCTTAGAACGGTGCTTGGCACATAATAAGCGCTTAGCAAGTACCATAATTAAATAATTAAGATAGAGAGATGGCCTAGTGGATAGAGCACAGGCCTGGGAGTCAGAAGGACCTGGGTTTTAATCCTGGCTCCACCACTTTGCTGTGGGACCTTGGGCAAGTCACTTTACTTCTCTGTGCCTCAGATACAGCATCTGTAAAAAGGGGATGAAGACTGTGAGCCCCACGTGGGACAGGGACCGTGTTCAATCTGAATAGCTTGTATCTACCCCGGCGTTAAGAACAGTGCTTGACACGTAGTGAGTGCTTAACAGATGCAATCATTATTATCATTTTTAGATGGCGGATACGAGGCTCGGGGCCGTGACAGGATGATGGCTTCCAAGCAGCAGCTCTGGTCCCGACCGGCAAAGAGTTTCAGTTGCCCCGATCTGCCGTGGGAGAGAAGACGTCGGATTCCCGGCGGGTACTCCCCTCCGCTCACCGATCGGCCAAGGGGCACCGGGGCTACAGAACAGAAATGGTTTTTTTCAGGAAAACTGGGAATTAGACAGTGGAAACTTGGGATTTGGGGAGAGGCTTTCTGCCATTCCTCTAGACTGTAAGCTCCTTATGGGCAGGGAGCATTTCTGCTAATTGTACGCTTAGTAGCGTTCTGCACCTAGTAAGAGGGCGATAAATACGATTGATCGATTCCTCCATTTGCCCTGTTCGGATCCCTCCTCCAAGTAAGCCCAGATCCACCTACCACCACACGCCAACTCGCTTGCCACTCCATCCTACGGGAGACAGGGAGAATGTATGGGGCGGGGTGGAGGGGGTCGTTGTCGTCCAGTTCCACGGGTCAATGTGCATTCGTATTATCGATGCTTTTTCGTTGCCCATATGTACTTTACCTGTGCTGATCTAACCCATCCCTTGAAGGGCAGAGGCCAAGGTAACCCTAACCTGCCCAGTGCCCGGCATCCAGAGGGCGTCTGTTGGCCGTGATGAGGGCGATGCCCAAGGTACCACTGAACCGTCTCCAGCCCCCACCCGAGCCGAATTCATTACCAAAAAGCGGAACAACGTCCAACAGGGTGTAATCGTTCAGCTTCGTGGCTTACTGGAAAGAGCCCGGGCTTGGGAGTCAGAGGGCGTGGGTTCTAATCCCGGCTCCGCCGCTTGTCAGCTGTGTGACTTTGGGCGAGTCACTTCACTTCTCTGGGCCTCAGTTACCTCCTCTGTAAAATGGGGATTAAGATTGTGAGCCCCCCGTGGGACAACTTGATTACCTTATATCTACCCCAGTGTTTAGAACGGCGCTGGGCACATAGTAAGCGTTTAACAAATACCAGCATTATTAGAGGACAGGAGCTGGCCAAGTCGGACTTGGGGGACTTGGGGGACTCGGCTTTGGGCCCTTCAGGAGCGAGATTAGGGGAGCAGAACTGGAGAGATGGAAAAGCCCCAAATGCAGTCTGTCAGTCAACCTGCCTGCTGTGTGACCTTGAGGAAGTCACTTAACTTTTCTGTGCCTCAGTTTCTTCAACGGAGATAGTCTGGAATTGATGCATTTCTGTGGTCTCAATAATAATAATCGTGGCATTTATCAAGTGTCCACTATGTGCTCAACACTGGGGTAGAAGCCAGATAATCAGATCAGACCCGGGCCCTGTCCCACAGGCTAAGGGGGGGGGGGGGAGAACAGGTATCGCATCCCCATTTCCTCTAGACTGTGAGCGTGTCCTCTAGACCATAAACTCTCACCCCTTCCCTCCTTCCCTCCTTAACTTCCATCTTCAACCCCTCACTCTCCAACGGCTTCTTCCCCTCTGCCTTCAAACACGCCCACGTCTCCCCCATCCTAAACACACCCTCCCTTGATCCCACAGCCCCCTCCTGTTATCGCCCCATCGCCCCCCTACCCTTCCTTTCCAAACTCCTGGAGCGAGTCGTCTACACTCGCTGCCTCAAATTCATCTCCTCCAACCCTCTCCTGGACGCCCTCCAATCTGGCTTCCGTCCCCTCCACTCCAATGAGACCACCCTCTCAAAGGTCACCCGTGACCTCCTTCTCGCCAAATCCAATGGTTCCTACTCTATCCTAATCCTCCTCAACCTCTCAGCTGCCTTAGACACTGTCGACCATCCCCTTCTCCTCAACACATTATCCAACCTTGGCTTCACTGACTCGATCCTCTCCTCGTTCTCCTCCTCTCTCTCTGGCCGTTCATTCTCAGTCTCTTTCGCGGGCTCCTCTTCCCCTTCCCATCCCCTAACTGTAGGGGTTCCTCGAGGGTCAGTTCTAGGTCCCTTTCTGTTCTCCATCTATACTCCTTTGGAGAACTCTTTCGCTCCCATGGCTTCAACTATCATCTCTACCTGGATGATACCCAAATCTACATCTCCTCCCCTGTTCTCTCTCCCTCCCTCCAGGCTCACATCTCCTCCTGCCTTCAGGACATCTCCACCTGGATGTCCTCCCGCCACCTAAAACTCAACATGTTCAAGACTGAGCTCCTTATCTTCCCTCCCAAACTCTGTCCTCTCCCTGACTTTCCCATCACTATGGGTGGCACTACCATCCTTCCCGTCTCACAAACCCGCAACCGCGGTGTCATCCTTGACTCCGCTTTCTCGTTCACCCCGTATATCCAATCTGTCACCAAAACCTGCCGGTCTCGCCTTCACAACATCGCCAAGGTCCGCCCTTTCCTTTCCATCCAAACCGCTACCTTGTAAATACAATCACTCATCATATCCCGACTGGATTACTGCATCAGCCTCCTTTCTGATCTCCCAACCTCCTGTCTCTCCCCACTTTAGTCTGTACTTCACTCTGCTGCCCGGATTATCTTTCTACAGAAACGCTCCTCAAAAATCTCCAGTGGTTGCCTATCCACCTCCGTATCAAGCAAAAGCTCCTCCCTCGGCTTCAAGGCTCTCCATACCCCGCCCCCTCCTACCTCACCTCCCTTCTCTTCTTCTACAGCCCAGCCCACACACTCCGCTTCTCTGCCGCTCACCTCCTCACCGTGCCTCATTCTCGCCTGTCCCGCCGTCGACCCCCGGCCCTCGTCCTACCTCTGGCCCGGAATGCCCTCCCTCCTCACATCGTCCAAACTAGCACACTTCCCCCCTTCAAAGCCCTGCTGAAAGCTCACCTCCTCCAGGAGGCCTTCCCAAACGGAGCCCCCCTTTTCCTCTGCTCCCCCTCCCCTCCCCATCGTCCCTACTCCCTCCCTCTGCTCTAGTCCCCTCCCCGCCCCACAGCACCTGTGTATATAGGTATATATTTATCATTCTATTTATTTTATTAATGATATGGATATATCTATAATTCCATTTATTTATCCTGATGCTATTGATGCCTGTTTACCTGTTCTGATGTCCGTCTCCCCCCTTCTAGACTGTGAACCTGTTGTTGGGTAGGGATTGTCTCTATTTGTTGCTGAATTGTACTTTCCAAGCGCTTAGTACAGTGCTCTGCGCACGGCTAGCGCTCAATCAATACGATTGATTCTACAGAGGAGGAGACCGAGAGGCAGAGAAGTGAAGTGACTTGCCCAAGGTCACACAGCAGGCAAGTGGCGGAGCTGGGATCAGAAGCCAGATCTTCTGACTCCCTGGCCCAGGCCCGTGCCCTTTCCACTAGACCACATTGTTTCTGGATCAGAACATGGGAGAGAATCTCCTCTGGGGCCCCTGTTCTAGGCTGTGAATTAGGGAATGACCACGCTAGTTGGGAATCCTGGATGCCAGCTGCAGGATTGATCCCGATCATCTGCTAAGACCCAGAGTCCCAGGAACATTCAGCAACAGTCAAGGGCCTTAAGCCGGGTCGTTTCTTGTGTCCTGCGATTGAGCTGGTACATATGTGCTCTGACAGGAGTTGACACACGCTCACAGATTTGTTTACCGTGAATCACATCGGGGGGAAGTATCTCTGGAATCTTCAGGGTTAGACATCGTTACCCAAGGCAGCGGGTTCCCTTAACTCGCAAAAATCGGGGCTCGAAATATGCATGACTGCTCTGGGCTGCTGCTCTGGGTGTGGGTGCTCATTAGTAGATGCTTTTGTGATGAAAGCTGAAACGAGACAACACGTGTGGAGTGGGGATGACCTTGCCAGGAGGGGATTCCTGTGGGCAAATGGAGCGGCCTCTCCCCGGGAGAGGGCACTCCCTGAGCTCTTAGTTGGGGCTGCGGAGATCGGCTAGCTGAATGATTTGCTTTTGAGGGCACCTGCCTGACATTTCATTATCGTTTTAAGGAATTGATGATAGCTGGGAGGCAGGTGGTATCACTAATAATAATAATAATAATTACGGTATTTGTTAAGCGCTTACTATGTGCAGAGCACTGTTCTAAGCGCTGGGGGAGATACAGGGTAATCAGGCTGTCCCACGCGGGGCTCCCGTTTTTTAATTCCCATTTTTACAGATGAGGTAACTGAGGCTCAGAGAAGTGAAATGACTTGCCCAAGGTCCCACAGAAGACAAGCGGCGGAGCCGGGATTAGAACCCATGACTCCCAAGCCCGGGCTCTTTCCACTGAACCACGCCGCTTCTCAATGGGGACAACGTAGCCTAATACGGATTTGCTCAGCACTCTCCATAACTTTGGCCAAGCCCCTTCCCTTCTCTAGGCCACCTAGAAACAGGATGGAGAATGAGGGCCACGTCCTCCTGCGGTCCTGGAACGCCCTCCCTCCTCACCTCCGCCAAACTAATTCTCTTCCCCTCTTCAAATCCCTACTTAAAGCTCACCTCCTCCAAGAGGCCTTCCCAGACTGAGCTCCCCCTTTTCCCTCTGCTCCCTCTACGCCCCCCTTCACCTCTCCTCAGCTAAACCCTCCTCTCCCCCCTTTCCCTCTGCTCCTCCCCCTCTCCCGTCCCATCCCCTCGGCACTGTACTCGTCCGCTCGACTGTATGTATCTTCATCACCCTATTTATTTTGTTTAATGAGATGTACATCACCCTGATTCTATTTATTTGCTATTGTTTTAATGAGATGTCCTTCCCCTCGACTCTATTTATTGCCATTGTTCTTGTCTGTCCGTCTCCCCCGATTAGACTTGTAAGCCCGTCAAAGGGCAGGGACTGTCTCTATCTGTTCCCGATTTGTACATTCCAAGCGCTTAGTACAGTGCTCTGCACACAGTAAGCGCTCAATAAATACTACTGAATGAATGAACGAAAGAGAGCTGTATTTAGTGACGCATCATAAAAATCATCCTGCAAATGCTAGGCAGTGTAAAGTGGGGAGGAATTCAGAGGTAAAGCTCGACATAAGATTAGATCACCTGTACAGAAGACTCCCAAACGCCATTCTTCGCTCTCTTTGGATTCCTTAGTATTTGAGATGCCCATAGAGCGTCGGGGCAGAGCGGGAATTTGATCTTCTGCCAAGTCCTTTCAGAGTCCAATGCAGTGACACGCTCTGCAGCACAGAAGTTGTGTGGCTCGAGGGGATACCGAGCGGGTGGTAAGGGATGGCAAACAAATTATTGGCAGTGGGTCAACTACATTGAAATTGTTGAAAAAGTAGTCACCTAACGTGTTGAGTTGCCGGAGATCACTCATTCCTTCAGCAGTTATCTGTAATCAGCAAACAGAGCAGCTGGAGCCCAATTTTATTTCCACCGTGTCTGCCACTTCTGGAGCCGTGGAAGCTTCTGTATTTGCTTCATTTGCCGAGGGGTTTAGGGGGTCACAGAATGGAGCAAGAGGCGGCCCAAAGGGCCCGGAGGACCCCGCGGGGCCTAATGGAAGACGCGTGACATTGAGAGTCAGGAGACCTCTGCTCCTGCTACTCGCCTTCTGGGTGACACTGGATAAGTCACTTAGCCTCTCTGTGCCTCCGGTTCTGCACCTGTAAAACCTTGCTTCCTAGACTGCGAGCCCCGTACAGGGGCAGGGACTGTGTCTGATCTGATTATCTCGGATCTACCCCGTGATGACGATGATATTTGTCGGGCACTTAATCACTGCACTGAGTGCTGAGGTGGGTTCAAGATCATCAGATCGGACACCAGTCTCTGTTCCACACGGGGCTGACGCTCTAAGTAGGAGATGGACATCAGGCATTTAATCCCAGTTTTACAGATGAGAAGGCCGAGGCCCAGAGAGGTTAAGTGACTTGCCCAGGGTCATGCAGCAGGCGGGTGACAGAACCGGGATTAACTACCAGGCCCATGCTTTTTACACTAGACAGCGCTAGTAGAAATAATAGTGATAATAAAGTGATAACAGTAATAGTGATAATAACGCTAGTAGAAATGATGAGTGATAATAGCGAACCATACCTAACTTTCTGGTGCTAACCTGCTGGAGTGTTGCTTCATGGCAACATAACGTTAAGGACTCAGATGGACACATATTCCTCCTCAGAGCAAAGCCTTGTTCCACTCCTCTCCCCCTCCCTTCAGGCTCGCATCTCCTCCTGTCTCCGGGATGTCTCCACCTGGATGTCGGCCCGCCACCTAAAACTCAACATGAGCGAGACTGAGCTCCTCATCTTCCCTCCCAAACCCGGTCCTCTCCCTGACATCCCTATCACCGTGGATGGCACGACCATCCTTCCCGTCTCTCGGGCCCGCGATCTCGGTGTCATCCTTGACTCGTCTCTCTCGTTCACCCCACGCATCCTATCCGTTACCGAGACCTGCCGGTTTCACCTTTACAATGTCGCCAAGATCCGCCCTTTCCTCTCCACCCAAACGGCTACCTTACTGCTACGGGCTCTCGTCATATCCCGGCTAGACTACCCTGTCAGCCTTCTCTCTGATCTCCCTTCCTCCTCTCTCGCCCCGCTCCAGTCTATTCTTCACTCCGCCGCGCGGCTCATCTTCCTGCAGAAACGATCTGGGCCTGTCACTCCCCTTCTTAAACACCTCCAGTGGTTGCCTATCAACCTCCGCACAAAACGAAAACTTCTCACTCTAGGCTTCGAGGCTTTCCATCACCTCGCCCCCTCCTACTTCACCTCCCTTCCCTCCTACTGCCCACCCCGCACGCTCCGCTCCTCTGCCGCCCACTTCCTCACCGTCCCTCGGTCTCGCCCATCCCGCCGTCGACCCCCGGGCCACGTCCTCCCGCGGTCCCGGAACGCCCTCCCTCCTCACCTCCGCCAAACTGATTCTCTTCCCCTCTTCAAAACCCTACTTAAAACTCACCTCCTCCAAGAGGCCTTCCCAGACTGAGCTCCTCTTCTCCCTCTACTCCCTCTACCGCCCCCCCCTTCACCTCTCCGCAGCTTAACCCTCTTTTCCCCCCATCTCCCTCTGCTCCTCCCCCTCTCCCTTCCCATCCCCTCAGCACTGTATTCGTCTGCTCAACTGTATATATTTTCATCACCCTATTTATTTTGTTAATGAAATGTACATCGCCTCGATTCTATTTAGTCGCCGTTGTTTTTACGAGATGTTCTTCCCCTCGACTCTATTTATCGCCATCGTTCCCGTCTGTCCGTCTCCCCCGATTAGACCGTAAGCCCGTCAAACGGCAGGGACCGTCTCTATCTGTTGCCGACTTGTGTTCATTCCAAATGCTTAGTACAGTGCTCTGCACATAGTAAGCGCTCAATAAATACTATTGAATGAATGAATGGACACTCCACAGAACGGAGTCTTAGCCTCAGGTTTGGGGCACAGTGCTCTGGAAATCGCACACCCCCGGTGATGGCAATCCCCAGCCCCGTGGCACCCCAAGGCCCCTCGTTACAGAAATCTGCACTCCAAGAAGCCAAACCCCGAGCTAATTCCAATCGTTCTCCCTCAGCTCTTGATATCCTCTCTTGGGCCTTCCTTAGGGAACTCATCGGGGAGCTTGGAGAAACCGGCCAGACCCTCTCCGAGGTGACTGACCCAGCTCAATAGCGATCGGGAACGAGGGTCTGTGAAAATCAGGAAAATCAAGGACCTCCAGTGGTTGCCCATCTGCTTCAGCATAAAACGGAAACTCCTTATCCTTGGCTTTAAAGCACTCAATCAACTCACCCCACCTCGCTGCTTTTCTACTACAAACCAGACCACGTGCTTCGTTCCCCTAATGCCCACCCACTCACTGTACCTCGGTCTCGTCTCCCTCGCCGTTTGCCCTTGTCCTGTCTCTGTTTGGAATGCCCTCCCTCTTCACACCCAGTAGATGATCGTTGTGTCCCCACCTTCTCCCCACCACTATAAAAGCCCATCTCCAAAGGGCCTTCCCTAATGCCTCATTTTCTCTTCTCCCACTCCCTTCTGCATCATCCTTAAACTTGGATTTGCACCCTTGATTCGTCCCTCCCTCAGCCCCACAGCACTCATGTACCTAGCCGTAATGGATTTATTTACATTAATGTCTGTCTCCCCCTACCCTCCTTGTGGGCAGGGTACGTGTCTATCAACTCTGTCGTATTCTCCCAAACGCTTAGTACAGGGCTCTGCCCGTAAAGAAGCGCTCAATAAATTGATTGGTTGACACTGCCTTCTCCCCACATCACTGGACTTATTCAACAAGGCGAGACAGAAGCTCAAGTGGCAGCTGAAGCCGGAAGTGACGGGTCGTCATTCCGACCCAGGAAAGACCCAGGGAGATATCTCTCCTCTCGCGCTCTCATTTTCTTTCCCTTTCCTTTCTGTGTCTCCCCTCATTCTCTCTCGGTCTGTGGCTAGCTGTGGCTAGCTCTAGCTGTGGATCTCAAGCTCCGGATACAACTCTGGGTGAGGCTTTTAATGCAGTCCCGGTTGAGTCTTTATCCCTGGCTGCATCTCTGAATGCATCTCTGTGGCCCTGGCTGTGTCTCTTGTTGTGACAGTACATCTCTGGGCCCCCGACAGCTCCTGTGAGTCACAGTCCACATCTTTGGAAGCAGCCTGACCTACTGGAAAGGGCACGGGCCTGGGAGTCAGAGGACCTGGGTTCCAATCCCAGCTCCGCATTGTACCTGCTGTGTGACCTTGGGCAAGTCACTTCGCTTCTCTGTGCCTCAGAGGCGGGGTGTGGGCGAGGGGCCCGGCGGTGAGACGGACGAGATGGAGGTACGGGGAGTAGGTTGGCATTAGAGGAGCTAAGTGTGTGGGCTGGCTTGTAGTAGGAGTGTAGCGAGGTGAGTTAGGAGGGGGCAAGGTGATGATAGAATGCTTTGAACCCAATGGTGCGGAGTTTTTGTTTGATGCGGAGGCGGATGGGCAACCGCTGGAGTTTCTTGAGGAGTGGAGAAACACGGTCAAGGTTTTCGTTGAAGAACCATCCCGGCATCAGGGCCAGGTATGGACCGTAGCGGGGAGAGTCAGGAGGCCGGGGGGTCAGCAAGGAGGCTGATGCAGTAATCAAGCGGGATAGGATAAGTGATTGGATTAACACACACTTTGTCATGGGCGAGAAACAACTGCTGGTTTAACACCCCAACGGCTCCTGCATTAATGACTGATGCTACTGCGGGTCCTGAAGGACTCAGGATGCAGCTAGGCTGTCACTATAGAGTCAAGCTTTCCACTATTCTCTCTGTCGTGCTTGTCCCCAGCAAGCACACCGGGGGAAAAAAATGCTCTGGGGTGCTGTCATTCCATAGCCAAAATAATGTGCTCTTTCCAGAATAAGTGCTCTGGGGGTGGAAGCCTAAATTTCCTCAGCCTCCCTCCTTTTGCTAGCAGAACAGGAGCATTGCTCCAGTTTCTCTGGTTTTTCCCCTCTTCTGTTTTGTAATATTAGACTAATTGCATCCATTTTGCTATTGTTGTACAAGAAAAATTTGCAATTAACCTAAAAGAAGGTTCGCCAGTCACATCGATATTCAGAGATGGAATTCTGACCCACATTCTCAAGACGTGGTTCAAATGAGCATTTCGTTGACCCACATTCTAAAGAGGTGGCTCAAATGAGCATTTCGAATGAGCATTTGATCCTAATCAATTTGCAAAATGCTAGAAATGTCATTACTGATTCTTAGAGTAACTAATTATATACCTGCTACTTTCTTTTATTTTCCCTTTGGAACAGATTTAGACTCAACATAGTCAAACTTCGTTTAAGAATTCTAATTTGGGCAGCAAAAACCCAGCCCGGAATATCTGAAATATTTTTGCCTGACTGCAAATGTGTGGGAGATTGAGGGAGGGAGAGAGAGGGAGAGTGTGCGTGTTTGTGTGTGTTTGCGCATGTGAGTCTATAGAGCGAAATGTCTCCCCCTCCTCTCTGTTCCAGTGGGGTGTAAGGTAGACACAATTTTGGTCTGTTCTCACAAGGCATATCGAATCACGCAGAAACAAAGAGGAATCTATTCTAGTCCATCTCTCTGCCCCCAGCAAGTTGTATATCTAGCCCATTCTTAAAAATATCCAGGGGAGGAGGCCTAAAAATAGGCTGACCGCATGTCCTGGTTTGACTGGTCAGTCCTAGATTTTTTAGGCTGTCTTGAGCTATTTAATTAAAAAAAATACGCAAATGGCCCAGAATCGGGACTGTCCTGTCTGGCTAAACGTTTCAGCCTGCCTGGCACCAGCCCCCTTCGGCTCTTGCTCACCTTAAATGCCTGGATTTCTGCGTTTGGGTTGGAGTGTACTCAGAACTAGTCACCTTAGGTCCTGTAGCCTCCTGAGCATGAACAGCTCAGAATGCTGGGGGGGCTTTAACTCCCTTCATCACAGTTCTTTCTGGCATTTGACTCTTGCCAAGAGGTGAAGGTGCGCGAGCCAATATCGCAGTTTCCGACAAAAATGAGAGGGTCAGCCCCTATGGCAGACTCTTTGAGCTCGGTTAAAGACATGAGAACCAGATAAATCATCCATCTCATGTGACCGGGGCTAACTTTATGAGGCTGAGAAACAATTCCCCTGATACTTTCTAGGGACTTTCTACTTGGGAATGGTAAACAAACAGGGCATGTGGACCATGGGAAAGCAGGGGCTCCCTGCTGGAGAACCTGGGGTTTTTTCAGCGGTGATATGCTCAGGCTACTGAACTCCCAGCTCAGAGTCACAAGGTAAAGGTGATTAAAGGTGACATTTCAAAAGCCAGTGTAGAAGGGCACTGGCCCTGACGGACTGCACGCCTCACCGTTTATTTCTCCCGTCTTCCGTTTCGGTTCTGTTTCTGTCTTTGTTTCAGCCGGTGGCTCTCACTCACATCCAGCCACTTAGTTGCATGAACACCCGTACACACGTGCCTTAATCCAGTAATGAAATGTTATGGAAAATGCACTCCTTCCTGATTTCCCAGGGTAGATTAGCTGCACTGCCAACTCTCTGTGGGATTAGGGGGTGGTATCTCTCCCGTTGCTTGCAGAGAAGAGCCAGAGAGCTTCAGGTACAGCCAGCGTGTGGGAGAGAGGTAGAGATCGGGGGAAAGAAAGAGGGGGGAGGTGAGAAGGGGGGAGGGAGAGAGAGATGAAGAATGGGGAGACAAACACAGAGAAGAACAGATTCCTCTTGCCCCGCTTTGGTTTTTCTTCTTCCTTCACCCCTGCTTTTCATCCTCTCTCCCCTTCATCTGTTTGCCCCTTCCCTCCCCTACATACTATTTCTCCTCCTCTGCTTTTTACCGCCCCCTAAAATCCCCCACCCCAATCCTTCCTCTGCTTCTCCCCACCTTACTGACTCACACAGGGAGAAACACGTCCAACGGGAAGTGTGTCATCCCATTTCCTGCCTGGCAGGGTCTGCCGCTGAATCCTGCCCTCCTGTATATATTTCCTGGATCTCAGTGGTTGCTCACTCTGGTCCCTGCCCTTTAGGAGCTGTCAGTCCCCGAAGGGCCATCCTAACGAGACATCAATCAGTCAGTTGCTATTTAGCGAGCACTTACCGTGTACAGAACACTGAGAGAGTACAGTGCAACCGAGCCGGTAGACACGTTCCCTGCTCACAGCAAGCTTACACTCTGGAGGGGTATAAAGACGTATAAGGAAGGGACTGAAAACGAGGCAAACGTCGAACAGATACGTCAACTGCATCTTCATGTTTAACGATTGCGTATAGTCGACCCAGTGCCAGAGGGCAGCCCCAGCCTGGGGATACATCTGAACAAATGTTACTGAGGGGAATAGTTTTCCAGCTTTCCCAGCCTTATCGTGATCCTTCTCTTGCCCTTCAGCTGCCTTCTCATTGCTGGCTGTATTTCGCCAGCCTCCCTCCTGTGGTGATGGTATTTGAGCCATTTCACCGGTGATCTATATTCCGTACCACAAAACGCTTCACTAAGAAACAGCACCGAGAGGCTGCTGATTATTCATGACTTAAAACACCCACTCACTGTTCTAAGAAGAGGGGGTAGGGCCATCGACCTCCCCAGCTGCTGCTCAGACTGGAACTCTGCACTTTGTGAGCTACGTTGGGTTACTCCACCAGACAGTTCCTTTCAAAATCCATTTGTAACAGTGAAAAATCACTGTTGCTCTCTTCACTGAGAGTCCTCTGTTAACACGCCCTGTAAAGTCCAGTTTTCCAGGGTTACACCGAACCCATCTTTCTCTCATTTATCATTTTGGGAACACCTTCGTTGAACCATATTTATTCCTCAGCCCCGGGAGGATTTTCAATACTAGTTTATGGAGCGTAAGCTCACTGCGGCCGGGGACGGTGTCTACCAAATCTGTTGTACCATCCTCTCCCAACCGCTTAGTACAGTGGTCCGCACACAGTTTGCGCTCCATTGACCGATTGGCCTGTAGATTCACTGGACTGGAAGAAGCCTTGAGAGATCATCTGGGCAGCGAGGCTTAGTGGAAAGAGCACGGGCTTGGGTCGTGGGTTCTGATCCCGGCTCTGCCGCGAATCAGCGGGGTGACTCTGGTCAAGTCACTTAACTTCTCTATAGCTCGGTTACTTTATCTGTGAAATGGGGATTAAGACTGTGAGCCCCACGTGGGACAACCTGATTACCTTGTATCTACCCCAGCGCTTCGAACAGTGCTGGGCACATAGTAAGCACTTAACAGATACAATTATCATCGTCATCATCCCCCTGCCTCTTGTTTGGGCTTCAGGGGAAATGGAAAGCTGTTTAACCAATAGCACGCGCTGCTGAGAACATAAGAGATGGCCTCTTTGGTAATGATTAACCCTGTACCCTTTTCTCAGGTCCCAGTAGCCCCGTGCCTGCAGGGAGGTAAGAGAGAGGGTTTTCAACGGCTGGGTTTGTTTCTTTCCTCAGTGGAAGTCTGAGGCGGGGCCGATCCTTGGGCTCCCCCAAATCACCCCAAAGACACCCCCAAACTCCCATGGCCACTGAGGGATCAAAGTTGCCCCGGCAGCGTTGCGGCGGAGAGAGTCGGTCTGGAACCGGAGTCTGTGATCTGGAGGAAGTGAACCTTGGCCTGGGCGGGGGGGCAGGTCCGCAGGGATCCCTCTCCCACCAGAACCTCCGTCTGACTGGCAGTGGGAACCTCGTGCCCACCTCTCCACACAAGGCCCAAGCCAGAGAACGCACTTTAAGACCTCCCGGAACATGACTGCACAAGGATGGTGGGAAGCTTGAAAAGGCTGAAACCTAGAGACTTTAACCCTCTCTTTTGTACTGATTGAATCGATCAGTCCATCGGTGGCATTTATTGAGCGCTTACTATCTGCGGAACACTGTGCTAAGCACTTAGGAGAGTACAGTACAGCGGAATTAGCACAGTCCCTGCCCGCAACGAGCTCACGGTGTAGATTCAGAAGACAGAGCTCTGTCCAAGAAGACCACTTCAATGCGACGCGGGGTTCGCTTACTGCGCGTCGAAAGGGAGCCCCGCATCCTCATATAGGTCTCTTCGTTCCCGCCCTCCTCTCCCGCCTCCCAAATGGGGTTGAAATTTGTACTGGCCTTAGCCCCGGCACCTCTGGCCGTAAGATCTTCGGGACGTCCAACGTGGCCCCGGGACCTCAAGGGGTCAGGACGGTGAGGCGTAGTATTAGAAATGAGAAACAGAGTAGTCTAGTGAATAGAGCATAGGGCTGGGAGGCAGGGGACCTGGGTTCTAATCCCGACTCTGCCATTTGCCTGCTATGTGACCTTGGCAACCCGTTTGACTTCTCCGAGCCTCCGTTTCCTCATCTGTAAAATGGAGATTGAATACCTGCTCCCCCTCCTTCTTAGACTCTGAGTCTTGCATGGCACAGGCACCGTGCCTGATCTGATTATATTCGATCGACCGATCGTATTTATTGGGCACTTACTGTGTGCAGAGCGCTGTATTGAGTGCTTGGGAGAGTACACTGTAATAGAGTGGGCAGACGTATTCCCTGCCCACAAGGAGCTCCCCGTTTAGACTCCGAGCCCGTCGTTGGGCAGGGATTGTCTCTACCTGTTGCCGAATTGTACATTCCAAGCGCTTAATACAGTGCTCTGCACATAGTGAGCGCTCAATAAATACTATTGAACGAATGAAAGGAGCTTACAATCTAGAGGGGGAGACACACATTAAAATAAATCAGGGATATGTACATAAGTACCGGGAGGCTGAGGGTGGGGTGAATATCAAGTCCTTTAAAGGGTACAGATCCGAGAGCGAGGGTAACACAGAAGGGAGAGGGAGGAGGTGGAAATGAGGGCTCAATCTGGGAAGGCCTCTTGGAGGAGATGTGATTTGAGTTCTTGGCACAGAGTGGATGCTAAGTACCACAATTATTATTATAGGTATGGTTATCAATAACGATACCTATAATAATAAAAAATAATAGTATGCCTCCCACTTTCTTCTGGTCTTCAAACCCCGACCTGTCCGCTGCACCTGAGCTGAGAGTTATATGGGAAGTACCCGTATTTAGAGCCCTGGCACTTCTTCCAGGATGAAGTAAGCACAGAGTCCAAGCCAGGTCACCGGGCCTCACCTGGACATTGGACATTCTGATTCCGAGGCGGGGATCACCCCAAGATGAGATTGGATTAGTGTTTTATCTTGTGGCATTTCCACTCCCCGGGCCCTTTGCCCGGAGGTAGAGTAGCGAGGGGGAGAAGGAGAGCAGCATTCCAAGCTTCCTGTTAGGCTCAGCTTTCATCCGCGGTCTTCAGCTCTTCAGCTTTTGGGTCACTTTGGTGAGATTGGAGGATTAGAAGGGCAAGGACGAAGAGGGTTTCCACTCCGCTCCTAACCGGGCCAGCCCCCGGGTCCTTCCCGGAGCCGACCAGGAGCTCAGAAAAGCTGGAGGTGAGGAAGGGTGGGAAGGGAGCAAAGGGGATGAACCCCCTCCTCGAGATGAGAGTCTTTGTGAGCACAGACCACCTCGACTGAGTTTGGGAAGACCTAGTAATGATAACATTGATAATAACTGTATTTATCAAGCGCTTACTATATGCCAAGCACCCTACTAACTAAACACCGGGGTAGGTACGGTATTTGTAGTATGGTAAAGACGGGGCTGGAGAGGCCAGGAAATTACCTCAGCCCGGCGTCATAGCCGATGGACGGTCACACCGTAATGCAACCAGATAGACCGTCGTACCTGCCAGAACCGTGCGGCATCGAGCCTGCCTCTGGTCGCCCCGGGAGTCCGATCTTCTCCGGGGAATTTTCCCAGGGTGGCTCAAGTCTCCCCAGAGGAGCACGGGGCTGGCAGCAGCAGAAGCCGATGCCTCCCTAGCCCGGCATCAAGGTCACGTCGGGACGGGGGAAGGGGTGGAGACGGGGCAAGGATCGATTTGATCAAGCGGCTCCTACACGTGGGCCTCAGGCGGGCGTGCCCGGCCTGGTTCTCCTCTCTGCTCATACTCTGCTCCAGTCAGTACAGCCACTCCCGTGCTCCCTCTATGAATCCTTGACGTTTGGAAAGTACCGGAAGAGCCCGGTGTTCGGCGTGTGCTTAAAAGCGTGACCTCGCCGTTACAGGATGAACGAGAACAGGAGAACCGGATGGGGCTTTCTCCTGGGTCTCTTCTGGGACGAGATGGGAGCCCCGTAGGGTACGGGGACTGCGTGCGATCTGATTACGCTGCATCCGCCGCCGTGCTCAGAGCAGTGCTCGGCGCATAGTAGACGCTAAACGCGTAACACTGTTATCGTCGTCGTCGTCGTCCTTATTATCTCCACTGTTACTCTGCTCCAGTGATTTGGCTGTTGGTTAATGACTGCTTGTTGTTGCCGGGCGCCGGTGTTTTCTATCACGGTGAGTGATAACCGTGACCGAGCACGCCGACTGACTCACCCATCCAGCCGTGGATTCTCAAAATAAGGAAGTTGTTAAAAGGTCAAGGTCCTGGTTAGGAATGTCTGCTGGAGGCGTTTAGCGAGGTCCCCCCTCCCCGTGAATGCATCTCTGCCGCACGCTTGCTAATTGTATGCACCTGTGCCCCTGTTTCTTAACCGCATACATTCCTCTTGCCTTGTCAGGGCAACTCCTTCAGGCTCTGCATCAGCTAGGCCAACATGACCCTCAAAGGCACGTGAAAGACTCCACCTCTCCAGACCGTTTCCCATTTACGCTGCCGGATGCGGGAGGCCGAACGGATAGCCCAGATCCACCGTGAGCCAGAAGGAGATGTTAATTACCAGGAAGTAGAAGCCTTTCCGGGGAGGAGAAGCTCGGGCTGAAAGAGTTTTGAAATCCCGGACTCCTTCGCATGGGAGAAGCGTAATCGGCGGGATCCGATTTGTAAAATCCCGACTGCGCGCTCCCCTGCCCTCTCACGTCCGAGGCACCCGAGTCGAACTCGCGGGTCGAATTTAGCCGAGGAAACGGAGAAGCGGCTGCTCTTTGGAAAGCCGATCTGAGGGGTGAGAAGTGCCAGGTGTCCTGCAGAGTCGGGGCCTGGATCAATCGTGAGCGTTTGGCGGGGGGACGACCTTGCTGCTGGGGTCCTTGAGCTCTTTCCATGTGGAACCAGAGGGGCCACCTGAGTTGGAGGAGACCCCCTGCCGCCGTTTGCTCCGCTACTGAGGAAGGCCCAACAGTCCCCGCGATGTTTCCCGGGGTGGGAGTGAAACCGACGCGGACAGGGAACCTCATGCCACCAATCTTCCAGAAGTAGCCGGGATTCGGGAGCTACCGTCCGTTTTCCGTGGAAACACACGGGTCTGAATGTCGTTCAAGCAGCTAGGGAGAGGGGCACGCTTTCCTAATAGCTGGTCCGTCGATAAGCTCTTTAATAATAATGATGGAGTTCGTCAAGCACTGTTCTAAACGTTGGGGAGACACATGTTAATCAGGTCAGACGCAGTCCCTGCCCCACACGGGATTCACAGTCTAAGTAGGAGGAAGAAGAGGAATTGAATCCCCCTTCTACGGTGGAGGAAACCAAGACTGTGGGAAGTAAAGTGATTCACACAAGGTCACAGTCATCAGGCGAGTGGCGGAGCTGGGATTAGAACCCAGGTCTCCTGACTCCCAGGCCCGTGTTCTTTCCCCTAGGCCACGCTGCTTCCCAATTACCTAGACCAGTGCTCTGCGTTCAGCAGTTGCTCAGTAGATAATGCTGATGTTGAAATGATTTCAACCCAGCCACTAGCCTTCTCACCCAGGGCAAGGAAGTTATTTATGTGACTGTGGGCAAGTCACTTAACTTCTCTGTGCCTCAGTTACCTCATCTGTAAAATGGGGATTACTTGTGAGCCTCACATGAGACAACCTGATTACCCTGTATCTACCCCAGCGCTTAGAACATGCTCTGCACATAGTAAACGCTTAATAAATACCAACATTATTATTATTATGCTGGATGCTCCCCCTGGAGAGGGGATGATTTTTAAAAATCGTGTGGGCTGGTTGATTCTGTTTTTTATTACTTCATAACGTTTACAGTCACCCTAGATAACATCAACACCAGGAAAACAGGAAATGTGGTGGGTTATTTATCCTTGGAAGCCAAATTCTTAATTAACCTCAAACACAATTAGCTTCATTCTCCCCAGTTAGCGCTCACACGCCAGACCAGAAGCTGACCGTTGTTAATACAGCTCTGTAGTCTAATCGTTCTTGCTCCTTCCCGTCCCAGGGAATTGCTTCGGATAAGGTTCCGGTTGCCCGCATGGAAATGATGACTTAAGCATCTTGTGGCTCCCACAGTTCACACACTTCAACGTGGCCCTTTGGAAAGGGGCCAGAAGACGCTATTTCTTTCTTTCCTGGCGTGGAGCTGAGGCATTGGAGGGGACCAAGGAAGAGTGAGACCAGAATGGGGAGAAGAGAAGGAAACCAGAGAACCGAAGCTGGAGCGGAGCAAAAATGCGCACTCTGTGTGATCGGGAGCGGGTAGAGGAGAGTTACCGACAGCCCCCCGACACCCCAGCCCCCACTGGAGAAGTCTAACCACCCTCCCGGTTTACTGAAGCCCGGCCACGATTCAAGATAGGGAGCTATGACTGGAAAAGAACGGTTTCTAAATATAAGTTCTTTCAAATTTTTTTTCTGCGGAGCCCTGCCTGTTCTATAATAAGCCGTAACCTTTATGAGCTCTGCAGCCTGCCTTTGTAGTGTGTTCAAGGGGCAGCAGACAGCTGAAGGGAAATACTGTAAGCATATGGACGTTTTTGCCAACCATCATGGCTTTCTCATTACAGAAGTGAAGCTATTAGATTGATCTAGAATGATGTGCAGGGGTAGAAAAGGAGGGGTGGGCGATTCCATTTATAGAAGCTGGGATCAGTCAGGGCCGCTTTAAACACGTGGAGGAACCCGTCAGTATCCAGAGACCTTAGATTCTGCTTAAAACTGGAGGGGAGGGGATCCCGGCTGCTGGGGAGATTAGTGTGGGATTTTGTCACAATCACGATGGTATTTGTTGAACGTCTACTATTTGTCAAACACTGTTCCGAGCTCTGGGGTAGAGACAAGATAATCAGGTTGGGCCCGGCCCCTGTCTCACGTGGGGCTCACAGTCTCCATCCCCATTTCACAGACGAGGTGACTGAGGCCCAGGTAAGTGAAGTGACTTGCCCAAGTTCCCAAAGCAGACAGCAGAACCGCTGACTTCCAGGCCCGTGCTCTAGTTCAGGCCTCCCACGTGATAAATCTCCCTTTCCCCCTACTAATATTATTAGCACCCACTTCCACTATTTGGATTCAGGAGCTAAAGACTTTTTAATCTTACTGAGATCCTCCCAATCAGTCGATCGGTGGTATTTACCGAGCACTTACTATATGCAGAGCACTGTACAACACAACGGAATTAGCCGACTCGTTCCCTGCCCATAAGGAGCTGAGGAAAGTCAGATTTCACGCGGTGAATACCTGTTCAGCTTCTCCAAGGATTTTCCTCCCTTCCTCTTGGATTGGCCAGCCCCTTGAGGGGTGGGGACTGTGTCTGACTTGATGATCGGCCACAGTGCTTAGCTCAATGCCGGGTGCCTTGTAAGTGCTCAATACCATCGTTATTATTCTTCGCCCCTGGGCCACATTTTCTTGGGGGGAGTGGGAGGGCTCGAGCTGGTTGATCCCAGGAGGGCCAGTTGAGAAGCTGGCAAGAGGTACCGGTGGCTGAGCTGCCGACCAAGCCACGTACCCGCCGGCACTTGCACTGAAAATTGCCAAACCCTGACGGAGCATAAGCCACTCTCCTGCATCCTGAAGAAACATCCTTCATCCTGATGGGGCGGGGGATCGATCAGTCGGTCGATGGTATTGACTGAGCGCTTACTGTGTGCAAAGCACGGTCCTGAGCACTTGGGAAAGGACAGTACAACAGAGCGGGTAGACACGGTCCCCGCCCACAGGGAGCTTACAGTCTAGAGGGGGAGACAGACACATGAACGTCAATGTATAAATTTCAGATACGCTGTGGGGCTGAGGGTGGGGTGGATACCGAATGCCCTAAGGGTACAGATCCAAGCAGAAGGGAGCGAGAGTCCGGGGGTGGGGAAAAGAGGGCTTGATCGGGGAAGGCCTCTTAGAGGAGGTGTGACATCGCTAAAATCTAACTTTTCTCTACATCCAAACTACCACCAGGCTGATCCAGGCGTTTATCCCAACCTGCCTTGATTATTGTGTCAGCCTCTTTGCCGACCTCCCTGCTTGCTGTCTCTCCCCACTCTAGTCCACGCTTCACTCTGCTGCCCGGATCATTCTTCTAAAAAAAATTCGGTCCATGTTTCCCCACTCCTCAAGAACCTCCAGCGGTTGCCCATCCACCCCTGCATCAAAAAGAAACTCCTGACCATCGTCTTTAAAGCACTCGACCACCTTGCCCCCTTACCTCCCCTCACTACTCTCCTACTACAAGCCAGCCCGCACACCTTGCTCCTCTAATGCCAACCTACACGCTGTACCTCCATCTCGCGTGTCTCGCTGCCGACCTCTCGCCCACATCTTGCCTCTGACCTGAAACTCCCTCCTGCCTCATAACCAACAGACCACCCCTCTCCCCCCCCGTCAGAGCCTTATTAAAATCACATCTCCTCCAAGAGGCCTTCCCCAACTAAGCCCTCATCTCCTCTCCTCCTACTCCCTTCTGTATTCCCTTTGGATCTGCACCTTTTATTTACCCCACCCTCAGCCCCGTGGCATGCCCGTGATTCATTTATTTATATTCATGTCTGTGCTCCCCTCTAGGCTGTAAGCTCCTTACGGGCAGGGAAGGTGTCTGCCAACTCTGTTATATTGTACGCTCCCAAGCGCTTAGTACAGTGCTTGGCACACTAGTAGGTGCTCAATAAATACGATTGATTGATTGACTGTAAGGTAGGAGGAGGCAAGCTGAGATCCTGGGAATGATCACCCCGGGCAAACTGGGTCCATTGTGAAAGCCTGGTAGATTGGGTCTAGTTTATCTGCCTAAATGTTATATGCATCTGTGTGGCGTCTTTCCTCCCAGAGAGAGAACTGATCGGGTGCTATACGCTGTAGGCTGAAGGTCTGCTGGTACAAGCTCTCATAATATCCCGGCTAGATTATTGTGTCAGCCTTCTCTCCGATCTCCCTTCCTCCCGTCTCTCCCCGCTCCAGTCTATTCTTCATTCCGGTGCCCGGATCATCTTCCTACAGAAACGCTCTGGGCATGTCACTCCCCTCCTCAAAAACCTCCAGTGGTTGCCTGTCAACCTCCGCACGAAACAGAAACTCCTCACTCTTGGCTTCAAAGCTCGCCATCCCCTTGCCCCCGCCTACCTCACCTCCCTTCTCTCTTTCTACTGCCCACCCCGCACGCTCCGCTCCTCTGCCGCTCACCTCCTCACCGTTCCCCGTTCACGCCTATCCCCCCGTCGACCCCTGGCCCACGTCCTCCCGCTGTCCCGGAACGCCCTCCCTACTCACCTCCGCCAAACTAACTCTCTTCCCCACTTCAGAGCCCTACTGAGAGCTCACTTCCTCCGAGAGGCCTTCCCAGACTGAGCTACGCCCTTTTCCCTCTGTTCCCCCTCTGCCTTCTGCTCCCTCCCCCTTCCCCCTTCACCTCTCGTTATATCCCGGCTAGACTACCGTGTCAGCCTTCTCTCTGACCTCCCTTCCTCCTCTCTCGCCCCGCTCCAGTCTATACTTCACTCCGCCGCCCGGCTCATCTTCCCGCAGAAACGATCTGGGCATGTCACTCCCCTTCTTAAACAACTCCAGTGGTTGCCTATCGACCTCCGCTCCAAACAAAAACTCCTCACTCTAGGCTTCGAGGCTCTCCGTCACCTCGCCCCTTCCTACCTCTCCTCCCTTCTCTCTTCCTACCGCCCACCCCGCACGCTCCGCTCCTCCGCCGCCCACCTCCTCACCGTCCCTCGGTCTCGCCCGTCCCGCCGTCGACCCCCGGGCCGCGTCCTCCCGCGGTCCCGGAACGCCCTCCCTCCTCACCTCCGCCAAACTGATTCTCTTCCCCTCTTCAAAACCCTACTTAAAACTCACCTCCTCCAAGAGGCCTTCCCAGACCGAGCTCCCCTTCTCCCTCTACTCCCTCTACCGCCCCCCCTTCACCTCTCCGCAGCTTAACCCTCTTTTCCCCCCATCTCCCTCTGCTCCTCCCCCTCTCCCTTCCCATCCCCTCAGCACTGTACTCGTCTGCTCAACTGTATATATTTTCATCACCTTATTTATTTTGTTAATGAAATGTACATCGCCTCGATTCTATTTAGTCGCCGTTGTTTTTACGAGATGTTCTTCCCCTCGACTCTATTTATCGCCACTGTTCCCGTCTGTCCGTCTCCCCCGATTAGACCGTAAGCCCGTCAAACGGCAGGGACCGTCTCTATCTGTTGCCGACTTGTTCATTCCAAGCGCTTAGTACAGTGCTCTGCACATAGTAAGCGCTCAATAAATACTGTTGAATGAATGAATGAACCTCCCCTCAGCTGAGCCCCCTTACCCTCTGCTCCTCCCCCTCTCCCTTCCCCTCAGCACTGTGCTCGTTTGTATATATTTTTATTACCCTATTTATTTAGTTAATGAGGTGTACGTCCCCTTGATCCTATTTATCGTGATGACGTTGTCTTGTTTTCGTTTCGTTCTGTTTTGCTCTGCCGTTTGTCTCCCCCGATTAGACTGTGAGCCCGTCACTGGGCAGGGATCGTCTCTATCTGCTGCCGAATTGCCCATTCCAAGTGCTTAGTACAGTGCTCTGCACAGAGTGAGCGCTCAATAAACACTCTAGAATGAATGAATGAATGCTGGTTCCATCGGAGGCCCTGGAGAAGGCATGGTGTGGAGGAGTGAAGAGATTGGAAGTGCCAGTTTGAAAGGGAGGAGGTTAGGAAGGCTGAGCAGCCTTGAGTGCTTTTTCCAGCAAAAACAGGCAGTTGGTTATGTTCGGCATAAATATGCACTGAAGCCTTTGTGTGGAGGAGCACTGTCCGTCAGGGAATGAAAATGAGCAAACGTCTCAGTTCTGTTGATCTCATTTGAATTTCAGGCGTCAGAGTCTTTGCATCTGATGACATCCTGTCACTGTCTTTCTTAATGAACCTGCTGTTCTCTTCAGAACCGAACAATATTGTGTTCCCTAGAGGAGAAGGAATCAATTTTCACCAAAAAATGCAGTGAAATGCCGGGTAGGGTGTGTCCACAACTTTTTGCCAACCATTTTATTATCCCCATATGGTGAAAAACAAACTTTTAAGGAGCTGCTATAAAATGGATTCTGGATCTGCCCCCGTGATGGGTGTCCCCTCTGCTTATCTGCGGGATTAAACTCAACCGAAAACGGTCACCGATACATAAAACACTTCCAGTAATTTGGATCTGTAATTGAAAAACCTTACGGTCTTTTCATTTTTTTTTATGGTATTTAGCCCTTACTACGTGACAGGCACTGGGGTAGGTACAAGACAATCCGATCAGATACGGTCCTCCCACACAGAGTTCACGGTCTAAGCGGGAGGGTGGGTTGTTTTATCCCCATTTTACAGATGAGTAAACTGAAGCACAGAGAGCTTCAATAAATTGGCTGGGGTCCCACAGCAGGTAAGTGGTAAAACTGAGACTGGGACTCAGATCCCTCTCCTCCACTAGGCTCTGCTGCCTTTATTTGGACTCTTGCAGGATTCGTCCAGTTGCCCTTGTTTAAATCATGGTATTTGTTAAGCCTTTACTGTGTGCCAAGCACTCTACTAAGCCCTGGGGTAAATACCAGATCATCAGGTCCCGCTTGGGGCTCACAGAATAAGTAGGAGGGAGAATAGAATAAAATCCCCATTTTACAGATGAGGCACAGAGAAGTTAAGTGACCTGCCCAAGGTCGCACAGCAGACAAGTGGCGGAGCCGAGATTAGAACCCAGGTCCTTCTGACTCCTAGGCCCAGGTTCTATCCTCTAGGCCACGTCGCTTCTCTTGATAGGCATATGAAAGTTCCACGTCTAAGGACGCTAATTACAAATCCACTAAGCCAAGGAAATTTGACGCTGAATATTTGTTAAGCGCTTACTTTGTACCGAGCGCTATTCTGAGCGCTGGGGTAGATACGAGCTAATCAGGTTGTCCCACGTGGGGCTCACAGTCTTCAGCCCCATTTTCCAGATGAGGTCACTGAGGCCCAGAGAAGTGAAGTGACTTGCTCAAAGTCACACAGCTGACCAGTGGCGGAGCCGGGATTAGAACCCACGGCCTCCGACTCCCTAGCCCGGGCTTTATGTAGATCCTTTTCTGAATTGAGACCACACGAACCGTATGCATTCGCCAGACTGACAGACAACTGGCCAAAGATGCATTTGGTTCTGGAACCTAAAGGCCCTACTGGTTTTTTCCTACATTCAAGAAGTGCTTTTCCGGAGAGCAAGATAAATCCTTCTCCTGGTCCCCAAGTCATATGGAACTATGGTTACTTTCATGGATGAAAAAATGCTGGGAAATGACGAGCAACTTCCTCCTGCACCTAACTAGTGGGGAGCACGGAGAAGGAGAAGCAGAATAGTCCAGTGAAGAAAACCCTGGATATGAAGAGTCAGGAGCCGTCTGACATTCCCCAGCCGCTGCTGCTTTAAAGACGAGGAGGACGAGGAATGGGTTTCTGTGGCCGATGTCTCCATTGATTTGGCTAAAGCAGGTTTTGCCTCCAGCCCCTTATTTTTGATCCTGGGGGGATCTACCGGCTGCCGCGTCTCCCCTCTGCCCCGGCGAGACCCTGATAGATTGAAATTTCAAGCTGAAATATTGCCTAAATACTGAAAACTGACATACGAGGACGTAGCTTCAAAGATCTCCCGTTCATTCAAGGGCTGCTATCAACATCACTCCATTCATTCAATAGTATCTATCGAGCGCTTACTACGTGCAGAGCACTGTACGTTCCCTCCGTTTCCACGGAGTTCCGCGGCAGTGGTGGGGGGTGGGGTTTTTATCGATCAGAGCTGAGTGATGAATGACATTTAAAGCTGAAATCTTCGCTATTTGAAGAATGCATTTCACTCGATCGTACTTATCGAGCGCTTTCTGTGTGCAGAGCACTGTAGTAAGCGCTTGGGAAAAGACAGTATTTGGCAGACGCGATCCCTCTGCCCCCGAAGAGCTCACGGTTTACTGGGGGAGACAGGCGTTGAAACAGATTAGGGGTAGGGGAAATAGTTGAGAGGGAGATTATTTCCATTAAGCACTGTGGGACTGGGGTGAGAGTCAGAAGTGCTCCAGAGTGCCTGTGAGCGGTAAGAGGTACCGCTCTGTAAAAGAGGGGAGGACCCAAAGCCTGGCCACCTCCACTCGGCAGGCCCACGGGATTCCAGGTCCCTTCCGGGTGGCGTCTTAGGTGGCTTCACCAGGAATCAGCCGGGAAGGCCGATGCTCCTTTCACCGTCTGTGAAAACTTCAGAAACGGGGCCCGCTCCTCGGGCCGCCGGGCAAATTCCTGGATATAAGCGCTACCTCTCTGCTGTTCTACTATCTCCCCCTCTAGACTGTAAGCTCGTGGTGGGCAGGGAACGTGCCTGTCGATTCTGCTGCGCCAGACCCTCCCGGGCTCTCCAGTTCACTGATCTGCACGCACGAAGCCCTCAGTAAATAGCACCGATGATGATCGCCGGTATTGCTCGGGACACGTCTTGGATCATTTCATGCTTGGGATGCAGACTCAAGTCTCTTTCCGCCACGGAGGGGGAGTGGCTTGGGAATGTTTTCAGATCTCTTTTCTGAACCCAGCGTCTTTTTTTCCTCGCCTGTTCTTTTAGGACCAAGAGCAAAATTCTATGTTCCTATCATTTCTTTCATCCCAGAGGACCTCTTATCACTGTACTACTAGGGGTCCCTGAAAATACATCTGCAGAGGGAAAGCGCACACCCAGACGTGTCACGACGCTACTCCTGGTGATTGCTATTCAGCTGTGTGAGGCTGGCTGAAGACATCAATAATCTTTTCCATCCTGCATTCGCTTAAGGACTGTGCTTCGGTCAGTACCGAAGAGCCTGGCCCCGTCCCAACTCTCCCTCAGGGATTCGCGGAGGAAACATGGGAGTGGCTGAGCTGGAGCAGAGGCTGAGGGGAGGACCAGGCCGGTGTGAAGCCCGCGTGTAGGCCACGACCGAATGCTCCATCAGCTGGCTGTACAGAGGCCTAGGCAGAGGGTGGGCGGAGCCATCTTTCAAAATATACCGGGAATCAACTGCAGAAGGGCAGCTCGACCTGGCATGCGGGAAGCGTCGTGGAAAAGGTGCCAGGCCGAGGCCGAGATCGAAAGGATCCCGCGGCCCGTTGAGGGGCGGGTGCACTGGTGGCGAATGACGGTGACGGAGGAGGAGACGGTGCAGCGGGGAGGATAAATTCCTGCACTGGGCATCTCCTCCATGCCCCGGCGGGAACGTGCCTGGCAGGAACCAGAGAGTGTGACACTCTACGGGATTTCGGTCTAATACTTCTAGGAAAATGCCACCGCTGAGTCTGAAACAGCCGCGGAGACTAATTTACAGGAACTGCTTTTCATTTATTTTCCACAGACTGAGCTCTTCAGATTGCACAACTGGATGAAGGCCTTGCTCTTGACTAAAAGTAAGACTGAGAGAGAAGCTGTTACTAAAAAGAAAATAGCAGAGGAGAGGAGGGAAGAATTACTCTCCCCCCCCACCCTTAATAAATGGGCACGGCATGTTGCCATAATAATGATGATAATTACGGTATTTGTTAAGCGCTTACCATGTGCCAAGCACCGTACTAAGCGCTGGGATGGATACAAGCAAATCAGGTTGAAGCCAGTTCCCCGTCTCACATGGGGCTCGCAATCTCAACCCCCATTTTTCAGATGAGGCAACTGAGGCACAGAGAAGTTAAGTGACTTGCCCAAGGTCACAAAGCAGACAAGTGGCGGAGCCGGGATTAGAACGCATGACCTTCTGACTCCCAGGCCCGTGCCCTATCCACTACGCCGTGCTGCTTCTCATTCATCACTTAGGCTGCTTAGTGCCCAAAAGAGACGTAATAATAATGATAATAATAATAACGATGGTGTTTGTTAAGCACTCACTATGTGCCGAGCACTGTTCTAAGCGCTGGGGTAGAGAGAAGGTGATCAGGTTGTCCCACGTGGGGCTCCCAATCTTAACCCCCATTTTACAGATGAGGAAACTGAGGCCCAGAGAAGTGAAGCGACTTGCCCGACGTCCCATCGCCGACGAGTGGCGGAGCCGGGATTAGAACCCACGACCTCTGACTCCCCAGCCCGGGCTCGTTCCGCTAAACCGCGCTGCTTCTCGTACTCTGAGGTGGGGCAGGGAAGGAGCCAGGCAAAATGAGTGGCATCGCCCAATTCCTCTGTGCAGGTTCTCCGTCCTAAAAGGGTCTCATGACTGAGGCATATCCATTCAAGCGCTCAGTACAGTGCTCTGCACATAGTAAGCGCTCAATAAATACGCTTGACTGCACTGCTCCTGACGAGAGACTCCATCACTGCGCGCTGAGCCCGGCGTTAAACATTTGGGAGAGAAAAATGAAAGTTAAAGATCTACCCCTTGCTTTCATATGCCCTACCACTTTCCTCTTCCTGCCCCCCTTTTTCCTTCCCAGCGCCTCATTCTCTCTCTCTTCCTCCTCCTTCATCTCCTGCCCTCTCCCTTTCGTTTTCCCTCTCCCCCATCGCCTCTCTCTTCTCCATCTCTCCCCCTTTTCTCCTCCTTCTCCCCGTCTTTGCCCTGCCCGGCTCCGCTTCCCACACTTCGGTGCTCAGTCCCAAGTTCTCCCCTGCTCAGAATGAAAGGTTGGCAGCCCTGCATGGCAGTACTTTTAAAGAAGAAAGCTTGTAAGTGTTTTCTTTTTTCTTTTTTTCATAATGACTACGGTATTTGTTAAGCACTTACTATGTGCCAGGCCCTGTCCAGAAGAATGACTCTGCTTTGGCACAAGAACCGTCAGAGCGCAGGTCTTTACGCTAAACGTTATCCTGTTTTAAAATCCTGGCCCAGACGGTTACCAGAATGCCAGAGCGCTGCACCTTTTCTTTAAATGAGGGAGGGCCACTCCCCTTTGAATTTGCTCCCTAGAAAAGACTCTCTACAGGACTTCTGTCGGATTTTTCTAGGAAAATGTCACCGCCGAGCCTGAAAGAGCCACAGAGCCTAATTCTCGGGAAACCGTTTTTCACTGGTTCATTTTCCACAGACCGAGCTTTTCAAATGGCACGACTGGAGGGAGGCCTGGCTCTTGGCTAAAAGTGAGACTGAGATAGTAGCTGTTACTAAAAAGAAAACAGCAGAGGAGGGGAGGGAAGAGTTACTCCTCCCCCGCTACCCTTAATAAATGGACATGGCAAGTTGTCATAGCACCCATTCATTACTTACTTACTGCTTAGTGCTCAAAAGGGACATGCTCTGAGGTGGGGGAAGGGAAGGAGCCAGGCAAAGTAGGCGACATACTCACGAGAGAATTCTCACACTGAGTATTCCGGGCTTGTGGTTACAGGGTGCATCACTGGCCTCTCCGTCCCGGAAACCACGCAGCCAATCGTGGTTTGATCACTGGTGACACTGGGATGATTCTCCCACCCAATTAGCTACGAGCCCAGCCAGACAGGAACAGATCAGAGGAGAAGGAGGAAGGAAGGCCCTTCTTCCACAGGGACTAGAGAGGAGAATCAAGCCCATTAAACTAGAAATGGCCACTGGGAGTGGTGGGAGAAAATGTCCACCTCGGTGTTATAAACGTGACATCGATTAGCCGGATTCCCCCTCGGAAACAAGCTGGACACGTTTGGAAGCACGGGAATTCTTTCGGGTCACTTTGAGCTCTGGTTTCATTGGAGGGAAAGATCGGACTCATCACGTCTCAACTACAACTAAATACGGGACCCAGTGGACGGAGCTTGGTTTAGAAAATGTGGGTAAATTACACCTTTTTCAGAATCCAAACTTAGCTCTGAGTTTATGTTCTTCCAGGGATTTCAGATCTGGGAGCTAACTTGCATTCACAGATTAGACCTGGGTTCTGATCCCGGCTCCGCCACTTGTCTGCTGGGTGCCCGTGGACGAGTCGCCTCATTTCTCTGTTCCTCAGTTTCCTCATCTGTAAAATGGAGATTAAGACTGCGAGTACCGTGGACTGCGTCCAACCTGAGGCGGGATTTGAACCCAGGTCCTCCGACTCCCGGGCCCATGCTCTTTCCACGAGGCCGTGCTGCTTCCCTACCTTTGGGATCTTTATGTTTAGGCAGACTCCCCGGTTTGGCTAGTCTTTACCTGTGAACCTCACCCTGCTGATGCTTCCCAACACCTGTGAATATTGTGGATCCTTTGTGCTCGAGCCTTACAGGCCCTGACACCCCGCCAGAAGGATCCTCGATCCGCTCGTCGGCGTGTCCCACTTAGAACTGCTGTCATTTTTATTGGTTCGAGCAACCTTTGGCAAAGGGAGGTTTGATTTAGAGGCGGACGGAGGAGGGAGAACGACAGGGCTTCGTGAATAAGAAATGTTCCTATCCCCGGTCACGGAGAAAGACGGGGAAATCTTCCTGCCCAGAAAGACGTGACTCCGACTGCGGAGAAGGAACTGGAAACTCAGATTAGGTCCACCCGCCATAGTTCAATACCGTTATTCGCCAGCAAGGTCTGAAGGGTGTTCCTTCGGTCGTCACTTTGCGGGATGTCAAGTGCCGGTAGGATCGTCATTCGATGCCACTGAAATGGCATCGGTCTACCGACCAGGTGGCTCGGTGTCAAATTTCTGGAGAACGAAGACACCTGCAAGAAACTCTGCGACACTGAAGAGGCTCTATCGAGGTAAGAAATGACATCTGCCTGCGTCGATGCAACCGACAAGCGGATGTCTCTCTGAGATACTGTCGAGCCGTTAAGACCGCGGGGGCTGTGAGCAGACAACTCTGGGGCAGGTTTGATGGGGGGTGGCCCTAAGATGAAAGAGCTATTTGCTGCAAACCAAATGGTGCCTCATCAATAATAATAATAGTAATGATGAAAATAACAATTGAGGTATTGGTTAAATGTTTACTATATGCCAAGCCCTACATTAAGTGCTGGGGTGGATACAAGTACACGGGGTTCACAATCTAAGTATTGAATCCCAATTTTGCACATGAGGAAACTGAGGCCCAGGGAAGTGTAGTGACTTGTCCCAGGTCACACAGCAGACAAAAGGCCGAGCCAGGATTAGAACCCAGGTCCTGTGACTCCGAGTCCTGTGCTCTTTCCAGTGGGCCACGCTGCTTCTCAACACCTTGCAGCTCTTTATTGCCTGACAGAAAGGAGCTTTGTCAAAATCGACCCTATAGAATGGGTTAAGGAACATGATGACAGCATGAGATGCATATGAGAAGCAGCGTGGCTCAGTGGAAAGAGACCGGGCTTGGAAGTCGGAGGGTGTGGGTTCTAATCCCGGCTCCGCCACTTGTCTGCTGTGTGACCTCGGGCAAGTGGCTTCACCCCTCTGTGCCTCGGTTCCCTCATCCGTAAACTGGGGATGAAGACCGTGAGCCCCACGTGGGACAACCTGATTTCCATGTATCTACCCCAGCGATTAGACCAGCGCTTGGCACATAGTAAGCGCTTAAAAAATACCGTCATTATTATTATATGCTGAAGAGATGGCAGGCTACCGATGAAAACCAAACCGAGGTCTTGTACACATCCATGAAAAATGTATCAGAGCCATGCACTGCACCCCGGCACCACTGAAGAGTTAGATAGCTCTTCAGTTCATTTCAGTCTCTGAAGGGAGCGTACCTAACAGCTCCACTGTAATATACTCTCCCCAGTGCTTAGCACAGTGCTCTGCGCGAAGTAAAAGTTGAATAGATACCCCGATTGATTGATCGATTAAGGGGCTTGGCAACCATGATCTTATTAACACATCTTTCACCACTGAGGGTGAGGCCCCATGCCCCAGCGCGCGGAGACTTCGCCTTTACTCCGACGTCGTTCCGGTTACCACCTCGGTTAGAGCCGAGAGGAGGGGTAAAACTCCTTGGTATGGTGGTGTTCCTGCCGGCATCTACAAGAAATGAGGTAATCTACCACTCAGCTGCTCACGCAGGATCTTCCTCAACATATATTATCCTTCGGAAATGCCACCATCGTCGAGAGAGAGGTGAGAGAGACGAGGAATCTCGTCGCCCTCCATCTCGGGCCGGATCCTAGCTTCGGGATCGGCTGCCAAAGAACACGGTGGACCCACCAACTCCTAGAATCAGTCGCCACGTAGTTTCGGACCGGGGAGCATCTATGCTGCGCATTAGGTAGAGGAGAAGGGGAGGAAACAACATCAAGGCCTCTTAATAATAACTATGTGCCGGGCACTGCATCGAGGCCAACACAAGCAAATGGGGTTGGACACAGTCCCTGCCCTATGTGGGGCTCCCAGTCTCAATCCCCATTTTAGAGATGAGATAACAGGCCCAGAGAAGTGCGGTGACTTGCCCCAGGTCACGCAGCGGACAGGTGGCAGAGCCATGTCAGAATTGGAGCGGCTTTGCCTGATCCTCTTCTCATCGCTAATGGAGTAAAAGCCTGGTCATGTATCAAGTCCAGTCTCGTTCCACCTATTCTACGTAACCGTTTTCGTGGACCCGGCGAGGGATGTGGAAACAGCGCGAAGCTTGGAGAAGCAGCGTGGCTCAGTGGAGAAGCAGCGTGGCTCAGTGGAAAGAGCATGGGCTTTGGAGTCAGGGCTCATGAGTTCGAATCCCAGCTCTGCCACTTGGCAGCTGTGTGACTGTGGGCAAGTCACTTAACTTCTCTGGGCCTCAGTTCCCTCATCTGTAAAATGGGGATTAAGACTGTGAGCCCCACGTGGGACAACCTGATTCCCCTATGTCTACCCCAGCGCTTAGAACAGTGCTCGGCACATAGTAAGCGCTTAACAAATACCAACATTATTATTATTATTATTAAACTGGTGTCGGCAGGTGATCCCGATCCCCTGGGCAACTCTGCCAATGCGCCAGGCTAAGAGCATCAGGGAAAGGCCTTAACTCAGTGATACGTCGATGACCGAGCTCTAGAAGCACGGGAAGACACACGGATAATTGAAAACTGCTTTTCGGAATCGGCAAAGCGTTATAATCAATTAGCCTGGAGAACGTTACATCTAGAGCCTGAAGCTGGTAAACATAACATGCCGAGAATCTCGTTGAGTGAGGTCACTGAATTCTGCTCTCCAGGCGGCTTTTTGTCCAATTAGAGCGAAGATAGAGTGGTAGAAAGCTGAATCCAGAAAGCCAGCACGTGGCCGGAAAGAGCGGGTCAGCGACAGGACATCAGTTTCAAATCCAAATGAAGGTCTGTACGGTGACTTCTGTTTGCTTGGTCAGGTGCTTACTTTGTGCAAAGGGCTGTACCGGACACCGGGGAGAGAGAACAAGGATGATAATTCAGACTGTGTCCCTGGCCCACAGGGAACTCACAATCTAAAAGGGATGACAGGGAGGACAGGCACACGGAGAAAGCAGCGGGGGCATATCGAATTGATAAATTAACAGCAATAAAAACAATAAGAGCTGCACGACATTACAGTTAAATGAAGAGTTTTCGGGCTTCTCCCAGTTGCAACAGGGCCCTCCGTAGTCCAACGGTCCCAATCTTCCTCCCGCCATTCTACGAACTGGTACAGGTGTGCGGCCCTGGGACCTTCCGCTGGCTCTGCTCCCGTGAGACAAGAGTTTCGCCGGGGCAGTGGTTGGCTAGGCGTCACTCACCGAAGGCCGGGTGAGGCGGAGCCTGGAGCCGAATCCCTGTGCCCTGCTGCGACTTTGGCCTATCCCACTCCTACGGGGCAAGGCTTCTCTCTGGCGTTGGCGGGCAGAGAGACCATCATCTCTGATCAGACTCCCGGACTGATGGAGGAGAAGCCCAGGGCTGCCGCTCTGCCTTCCGCAGACTTCGCTTTCAATTTCTAGAGCAGTTCCAGCCATACCACCCTCCAGTCGCACTTCATATATAAGGGCAAAAAATGAGAAGCAGCGGATAGAGCACGGGCCCGGGAGCCAGAGGGACCTGGGTTCTAGTCCCGGCTCCGCCGCTTGTCTGCTGTGTGACCTTGGGCCAGTCACTTTATTTCCCTGTGCCTCTGTTACCTCATCAGGAAAATGGGGGTTAAGACCGTGAGCCCCATGAGGGACGCAATTTAAGTCCAACCTGATTACCTCGAATCGACCCCAGCACTTAGTACAAAAAAAAAATAAATATCCTAAAGATCGAGCGCCGGGAATGCAGTCGGTTTCCCCAGCCATCAGCTCCACCTCCACGGCTTTTTGGGCAGGGTGGAAAGCCAGAGTTAGCCCGCCTCTTGGAGAGAGATGGGGGGACAGAATGGAGCTGACAGTATGATGGCACTTTTTGCCCTCTGGCAGAACACAGCTCCCTAACCTGGACCCGGAACCCACCAGTCCTTGGCCCAGCCCTGAAGCCCGGCAGGGTCTCTGGAAGCAAGCTGGGCGCTCCTTTCCCTTCCAGGGGGTCCTGGCTCTCAGGCCTCTCTGTCCCTCTGGGCTCTGTGCTGGCCAGGGCATTTTGGGGCTACTTCTGGCCTCTGAAGTGGGCCGGGGGATTTCCCTTCACTCCACCAGGGTCAGCTGCAGGAGGGTTTGGGGGTTTTTTAAGGGTATTTTGTTAAGAGCTTCCTATGAGCCGGGCACCGCGGTAGTTTCACGCTAATCAAGTCGAACACAGTCATGTCCCGCATGGAGCTCACAATCTTAATCCCCATTTTCCAGACGAGGTGACTGAGGCACAGAGAAGTGAAGCGATTTGCCCAAGGTCACGCGGCGGACGAGTAGCGGAGCTGGGATTAGTCCCCAGGTCCTTCTGACTCCCAGGCCCGCGCTCTGTCCAAAAGGCCTCGCTGCTTTTTGAGCCCCGACTGGAGGCCGGGGGATAGTTTCAATTCTGGAAGCCTTATCCCCTTCAAAGGCACACCCTCTGAAGACTACATTCCCTCCAAGACACATCCTCTCAAAGCCTTCCCCCAAGCTTATCTCGGCTCTCGGGGAAAACTGGAATCCTTGTCGACGTAGCGATACTCCTGGGCCAGAGGATCAGTGCTAGCCCCCTAGGCAATCCGCAAATCCGCAAAAGCCCCATGGTCCTTTCAAGGGACACCTTCAGACAACCCTATGCACCCTTCGGGTTAGGATTCTTGCAGATTGGGATAGGGAAGATGAGGATTTTGCGGAGAGCAGGCGGGAAAGGGTTAGAGCCGCTTTCTCAGCTAATCGGTAAAGTTCATTCAATTCATTCAGTAGTATTTATTGAGCGCTTACTATGTGCAGAGCACTGTACTAAGCGCTTGGAATGAACAAGTCGGCAACAGATAGAGACGGTCCCTGCCGTTTGACGGGCTTACGGTCTAATCGGGGGAGACGGACAGACGGGAACAGTGGCGATAAATAGAGCCGAGGGGAAGAACATCTCGTAAAAACAACGGCGACTAAATAGAATCGAGGCGATGTACATTTCATTAACAAAATAAATAGGGTGATGAAAATATATACAGTTGAGCAGACGAGTACAGTGCTGAGGGGATGGGAAGGGAGAGGGGGAGGAGCAGAGGGAGATGGGGGGAAAAGAGGGTTAAGCTGCGGAGAGGTGAAGGGGGGGCGGTAGAGGGAGTAGAGGGAGAAGGGGAGCTCGGTCTGGGAAGGCCTCTTGGAGGAGGTGAGTTTTAAGTAGGGTTTTGAAGAGGTGAAGAGAATCAGTTTGGCGGAGGTGAGGAGGGAGGGCGTTCCGGGACCGCGGGAGGACGCGGCCCGGGGGTCGACGGCGGGATGGGCGAGACCGAGGGACGGCGAGGAGGTGGGCGGCGGAGGAGCGGAGCGTGCAGGGTGGGCAGTAGAAGGAGAGAAGGGAGGAGAGGTAGGAAGGGGCAAGGTGACGGAGAGCCTCGAAGCCTAGAGTGAGGAGTTTTTGTTTGGAGCGGAGGTCGATAGGCAACCACTGGAGTTGTTTAAGAAGGGGAGTGACAGGCCCAGATCGTTTCTGCGGGAAGATGAGCCGGGCAGCGGAGTGAAGAATAGACCGGAGCGGGGCGAGAGAGGAGGAAGGGAGGTCAGAGAGAAGGCTGACACAGTAGTCTAGCCGGGATATAACGAGAGCCCGTAGCAGTAAGGTAGCCGTCTGGGTGGAGAGGAAAGGGCGGATCTTGGCGATATCGTAGAGGTGAAACCGGCAGGTCTCGGTAACGGATAGGATGCGTGGGGTGAACGAGAGAGACGAGTCAAGGATGACACCGAGATCGCGGGCCCGAGAGACGGGAAGGACGGTCGTGCCATCCACGGTGATAGGGAAGTCTGGGAGAGGACCGGGTTTGGGAGGGAAGATGAAGAGTTCAGTCTTGCTCATGTTGAGTTTTAGGTGGCGGGCCGGAAAGTTGGGAGGCAGCATGGCCTAGTGGAAAGAGCAGGGGCCTGGGAGTCAGAGGCCCTAATAGTAATAATAATAATGATGATGTTGGTATTTGTTAAGTGCTTACTATGTGCCGAGCACTGTTCTAAGCGCTGGGGTAGATACAGGGTAATCAGGTTGTCCCACGTGAGGCTCACAGTCTTCATCCCCATTTCACAGATGAGGTAACTGAGGCACAGAGAAGCGAAGTGACTTGCCCACAGTCACACAGCTGACAAGTGGCGGAGCCGGGATTCGAACCCACGATCTCTGACTCCCAAGCCCGGGCTCTTTCCACTGAGCCACGCTGCTTCTCTGGGTTCTAATCCCAGCTCCGTCACTCACCTGTTGGGTGACCTCGGACCAGTCGTTTAACTTCTCTGTGCCTCAGTTCCCTCCTCTCCAAAATGGGGATTCAATACCTGTTCTCCCTCCAACTTAGACCGTGAGCCCCACGTGAGGCCTGATTATCTTATATCTACCCCGGCACTAGGACAGTACTAGTACATTCATCCAATCGTATTTACTGAGCGCTTACTGTGTGCAAAGCACTGTACGGAGTAAGCACTTAACAAATATTATTAGTGATAATAATAAGAATAAAAATCAAGGGCAGTTCGAAGGAAGTACCTGATATCTACCCCAGCACTTAGAACGGTGCCCGACACATGGTAAACACTGAACGGATACCGAAATTAAGGGAATCGTTTTCACTTTCTGAGGGCGGGGGACCAAACGCGTTCTGTTTTAATTCTGTTTTATGTGTATTTTATATGTTCATAAGCTACGGCGGCTTCTTGGATGGGTGGAAATGAACCTGACTCTGAGCCCACTATAAATCTGTGAGCAGATGTGAAACAACATGCCTAGCCCGTGCTTACAGATAACGGCAACAGTAATAATAGTATCTGTTCAACGCTTACTCTGTGGCAAGCACTCCGCTGACTGCTGTGGCCGGTTCAAGCTCAGCGGGGAAGAAACAGGCCCCGTGGAACAGAGGGATTAGAGTCTTCGGGGGAGGGAGAACAGGTATCGAAGCCCCGTTTTACAGAGGCGGCAACTGAGGAGCAGAGAAGGTAAGTGACTTAACCAGGGTCACGCAGCTGACAAGTGGCAGGGGCAGAATTCGAACCCAGGCCCCCGGGGTTCATCACAGGCGCCTACGTTAGTAACCGGGTGATTTACGAGGGAGGTTTGCTGCCACCTAGCGGCCGACCTGGGTCCCCATCCGCTGGCAAAATTTGGTCGTTTCCAAACACGTCGACTAATTCATTTATTTATGAATTATATAATAATGTCGGTATTTGTTAAGCGCTTACTATGTGCAGAGCAGTGTTCTAAGGGCCGGGATAGATACAGGGTAATCAGGTTGTCCCGCGTGAGGCTCACAGTCTTAATCCCCATTTTACAGATGAGGTAACTGAGGCCCGGAGAAGTCAAGTGACTTGCCTAAGGTCACACGGCTGACAAGTGGCAGAGCTGGGATTCGAACCCATGACCTCTGACTCCGAAGCCCATAAACGAATTCCTTAAGGTGTTTTAAGCACTTACGAAGTGCCAGGCACTCTATTAAGTCGATGAAATTGTATATATTTTTTATTACCCTATTTGTTTTGTTAATGAGATGTACATCACCTTGATTCTATTTATTGCTATTGTTTTCACGAGATGTACATCCCCTTGATTCTATTTATTGCTATTGTTTCTGTCCGTCTGTCTCCCCCTATTAGACTGTAAGCCCGTCAATGGGCAGGGTCTGTCGCTATCTGTTCCCGATTTGCACATTCCAAGCGCTTAGTACAGTGCTCTGCACATAGTAAGCGCTCAATAAATACTATTGAACGAATGAATGAATCCGCATTTCACAGATGAGGGAACTGAGGCAAAGAGACGTGAAGTGACTTGGCCAAGGTCACACAGCAGGCAGGTGGTGGAGGCGGGGTAAGCGGCGTGGCCTACTGGAAAGAGCAGGGGTTCTCATCTGGGTTCTAATCCTGGCTCTGTCAGTTGTCTGTATTAACTAGGTGCTATCGTGTTAACAAATACCATGAAAAAGAAAGAGACAACAACAGAAAACCCCCAGGTCCTTCTGATTCCCAGGCCCGCGCCCTATCCCCAAGGCCGTGTTACTTCTCTAATTTCATTCGGTAGTCTTTATTGAGCGCTTACTCTGTGCAGAGCACCGTATTAAGCGCTCATTGCGTCCCGTCCTCTTGCTAGGGCCTCCGGATAACAGATGGGGGCTGAGGGGCCTTGAGGGGCCCCACCCGGTGATGTGAAGCCCCTGCCAGGGTGGGAAAGGAAGGATTAAGAGAACACTATAGTGGAAGGAAAAGAAAATCACCTGAAGTGAACTCGGACTGGTTCATTCAATCGTATTTATTGAGCGCTTATTGGGTGCAGAACACTGTGCTAAGCACTTGGAATGTACAATTCAGCAACAGATAGAGACAGTCCCTACCCAAAAACGGGCTCACAGAGGGCTCGCAGTCTACAGGAATGCTCTATCCACGAGGCCATGCTCCTTCTCTGATTTGCCCCTAAGCGGGATGTGGTTAAAATGCCAAAATTGGTGAGAACTCTCATGAGAGCAGTACTTAACCCAGGCAGTCACTCTTGCTCGGTCAAAAAGGAGGATTGGGCCCCAGGGACTGGTTTGGGAACGGTGGAAGGTTTCTGCACGTGACTGAACGCCCCCGTCCGTAGCCCCAAACTCGGTGTCACCCGAAGGAGTCAGAATCTAAGCCGCTTGCCAGAGGGCTGCTGTGGCTATCTAGGTCAATGGCTAGCCTGCTTTCTCTCTCGGCCACTGTAGGGTGTCCCGTTCACAAGACGGAGATTTGGCCCTCCCTGCCAAAATGAAGGACGGCACCAGGATTCTTTCTATAAGCTAGTCGGCACGGAGTGCGATGTCTCTGAGCTTGTGTTAGTAAAATGCAAGCTAAAGGCAGCCCAGAAAGCGAGAAGCAGTAGGGTCTAGTGGGCAGAGCTCAAGCTTGGGAATCAGAAGACCTGGGTTCTAATCCCAGCACTGCGACCTGTCTGCTGGGTGACCTTGGGCAGGTCATTTAACTTCTCTGTGCTCCTCTGTGCTTCGGTTCCCTCTTCTGCAAACTGGGGATTTAGTCTGTGGGATCTGATTATCTTATATCTACCGCGGCACATAGCAAGCGCAGAGCGAACGCCACCGTTATTATTATTTTGTCTGTGAATAAAATCTGAATTTGGGGGGGGCGTCCTAAAATCTGGGCCGGGCTACCCTGAAACGGGCCGCTGAATAATATTCCCGGTTGGTTCGGTTCAGCTTAGACTGGTCAGTGCTGAATTCTGAGGAGATGAAGGTAGCGGGAACCTAAGGGAAAAAAAAATTAAGGAACTGAACCTATTACAATAGCAAGTTGAGTAATGTGCAGGTAATCTGGAAGGAATCCCAGCTCCAGTTTTACCTTTTTCTTTTTTTCTTAGTGGTATTTGTTATGTTCCAGGCATTCAACTGTATTTATTGAGTGCTTACCGTGTGCAGAGCCCTGTACTAAGCACTGGGGAGAGTCAATGTGACAATACACCAGGCACATTCCCCGCCCACTAGGAGCTCACAGTCTGGAGGGGGAGTCAGACATTAATATAAATCAATAAAATGACAGATATGAACTCAAGCGCTGTGGGCTGGGAGGGGGGATGAATAAAGGGAGCAAGTCAAGGTGGCCTGGGAGTGGGGAACGAGAAAAGGAAGACACTTTACTGGTGTAGATACAAGCTAATCAGGTTGGACGCAGTCCACGTCCCACATAGACCTCAGAGCCTTAATCCCCATTTTACATATGAGGGAACTGAGGCACGGAGAAGTTAAGTGGGCTGCCCAAGATCACACAGCGGACAAGTGGCGAAATGGGGATTAGAACCCAGGTCCTCCGACTCCTGGGCCCGTGCTCTTCCACTAGGCCGTGCCGCTTCTCAGCGGACAGATCAAACGTGACTAGCACAGACTTCAACTTCCTGGGCTCGGTCTCCTTCAGAATCAAGGAGGACCCATCTTCCTTTAGCCTGTGCTGTTGTGACTGAATCTTGATAAGCAAACCTTTCTCAGAGAAGAAACTAGCTTGGCATCATTACAGCTCACAGCTAGCACCCGGATCTCTGGGTCTGGGAAGGGGGTTACGGGGTGAAGAGGGGGGTCTTACATATGAACCTGACTCATTCTCGGGTGCGCATGCCTCCGACAATTAACCTCGGCCTAGACGCCGCGTTCCCTCGGCAGTGTAACTTCTGTTTTCTGTTTCACTCTTCTTCTGCTTGCAGTATCTGCCAGCCACTTGAAGCGAATCCTTTCAGAAAAGCGAGTGGTTTCAGGAAAGTAGGAGCGTCCTGAGCGGAGTGAAATAAAGAGCGAGGCCGCTCAGGCATTGAAGGGATGGGACTGCCCGGGGTGGGGATGAAAACCTTGCCCACTGGATTTGGCCATTGCTAACCTCTGCTTTGCCATTAATATTTTCCACATGCTTGGACTCGAAGCTAGTATTAGCTGCTGTCCTCCTTGATACGCACAGGGACATCTGTTTCTGCATCTAGAACTGGGTCTATTAAGTAGCGGGGGAAATCTACACCGAGTAAAATGATCTTTCAATAAGAAAGCCCAAAAAACTCAATGGGAAAGGACTTCAGCAAACTGAAAGAAAAGGATAAGAGGTGGTAAAGAATCCCCCCCCCCAAAGTGTTTGATCAAAAGAGAAAAAGAGAAAGACAACAAAGAAAATAATGAATAAACGCTACTGACATGTGCAGAGCAGTGTATCAGGTGCTTGAGGAAAGTATAGAAGGAAAAAAAAGGGATCGCAGCCCTCAAAGAGCTTACATTCTATTGGGAAAGTAAAGGAACAAAGAGGGATAAAGAAAGGAAACAGAGCCATGCAAAATTCCCAAAACAAATGATGCACATCGCATAAACTAAAATGACTAAAGTGTCCCCTCGACCCTTGTTCCTCGAACATTTCGTTTACATACGCAACACATGGACGGGCCCATATAATAAGAAGAAAGACATTTTCACACTACTAGCTTACGGACTTTTTTTGGCCTCTCCCTGGGCGAATGGATCTGACACACTTTCCTCGGAGCCAAACTGGATGGCTTCCAATATGCCCTTCCACGTTCTGTCACAGCTCCTCTATTCTGGTGCCTCGCTGTCTGCATATCAAGCCTTCCCACCCGCAAGGAAAGGTGTTTATGTGATAACAGCTTCTTCCCCTCCGGAGGGATGTTGCTCCATCAATGAAGGGTTGTTGCCAACCACAACATTCTCTTCTTTCTCTTGCCTTCTAGGTGTGTGCTCACGTACGTATACGCGTGTGAGGGTAATTTCTCCTTTCCATCCCTTCTTACCGATTAGCGTGCTCAGTAAATGGAGGGGTAGCATTTACTGTGGAGGAGATGAGGAGCGGTGTGGCCTAGTGGAGAGAGCCCAGGCCTGGGAGTCAGAGGACCTGGGTTCTAATTCTGGCTCCGCCACTTGTCTGCTGGGTGATCTTGGGCAAGTCGCTTCACCTTTCTGCGTCTCAGTTACCTCACCTGTAAAATGGGGATTAAATCCTCCTCCCTTGGAGGAGCAGCGTGGATTAGAGGAAAGAGCACGGGCTCGGGAATCAGAGGACTCGGGTTCTAATCCCGGCCCCGCCGCTTGTCTGCTGTGTGACCTTGGGTAAGCCACTTCACTTCTCTGCGCCTCAGGTACCTCAGCTGTAAAATGGGGATGAAGACTGTGAGCCCCACGTGGGGCAACCTGATTGCCTTGTATCTACCCCAGCGCTTAGAACAGTGCTTGGCACATAGTAAGCACTTAACAAATGCCATCATTATTATTATTACCCTGACTCAGACCCGTGAGCTCTCTGGGGGCCGGGGACTGTGTCCGACCTGATTCTCTTGTTTCCACCTCAGCACTCAGAACAGTGCCCGCCACATAGTAAGCACTTCACAAATACTATTATTATTTATTATCAGTTTGTCTTCAGTTGGACGTTCCCCGTTTTGCTTGATGCGTACATTTCCCCCGATATTTATTGTGCAACAGGGAGGTGGTGTATGACTCTTTCGTTATGGTAATTGTTAGGCGCTTACTAAGTGCCAGGCACTGTACTAAGTGGCGGGGTAGATACCAGATAATCAGGGCCTCTGATTATTGCTATTGTTCTTGTCTGTCCGTCTCCCCCGATTAGACCGTAAGCCCGTCAAAGGGCAGGGACTGTCTCTATCTGTTACCGATCTGTACATTCCAAGCGCTTAGTACAGTGCTCTGCACATAGTAAGCGCTCAATAAATACTATTGAATGAATGACAGCCTTCCAGATCTAGGGGCTGCCAACCACGTTGGGCAAAAGAATTGACTAGTAACAAATAAGAGTGTTAATAACGCTCTGTATTCATGACTCAAAAAGTTTTGCTTCCATAAGGCTCAAAGCACTTCCTTAGAGTGGATTTCTGCGAAGGGCGATTAGCTGGATGGGTTGTCACTGTTTATTGTTGTTTTGTACTTTCCCGAGCGTGTTCTGCACACGGTAAGTGCTTAATACATACGATTGAATGAATGAATGAATATATCTGGAGGAACGGGTCCCAGTGGTGTATGTGTTTACCTTTGTTGGTATATGTATATGTGTGTGTGTGTTTGTGCTGAAAATTTGTTTTCTCTTGCCCCCTGACATTGGACACTCCATACGTAATCCATCAGTTTGGTGAATTACGGAAATCTAAGCGGAGCACTCTAAGCCTCTCTCTGTATCTCTTCCTTCCTCTCCCCTCTCAACGCAGTAAATTACCAGTCATTCAGATGGTAATTCTCCAAGCTGTGAATCGTCAAGGCCCTGGGGCTCTCCTTATTCCCCTTTTTTCTTGATTGTTAGCCGTTCCACTGCGTATTCCCACTTCTGTCAGAAGACAGGCAGGAGAAGAGAGGGAGGGGAAATGACACCCAAACAATTTTGCTGCACCTGTTGGAAGCCCTCTTGGTAAAATTATTTTTTTTTGTATTATCTGGAGGTTTTAATGATTTGTGCTTGGCCTGTCCCCCTATTTGGATACATAACTGAGGACCTCCCACGTACCTTCCTCTGAGTTGGGCCAGGTGAGTCAGCTTCAGGCCTAGAAAACATGTTTTCCTGCATGCATAGAACAGACACCCTATGCTTGGATTTGCACCCATTATTCAGCCCACCCTCAGCGCCACAGCACTTATGTACATATCTGTAATTTATTTCTGTCTCTCTGCCCTTTCTAGCCTGTAAGCTCCTTGTGGACAGGGAACAGATCTACCAATGCTGATATATTGTACTCTCCTGAGCTCTTAGGACAGTGTTCTGCACAAAGTAAGCATTCAATAAATCCAACGAATTGACTGATCGATTGATTATTGAACAAATGACAACATACAAATAGACATCCTTCACTGCAGTCTCTTCCAGGAATTCTAGCAAAAGTGTTAGAACAAAACAACAGGGAGAAGCAACCTGCTTGTATATCATTTCCCCTCAGTTGAATCAGATTGAATCAGCTGGCCTAGAAATTCTGCGTCTTCGCGTTGAATGGTCGTCTGGGGGCTGGGGACACTGTGATGCTGTGACATCGGGAATCTGTCACACGAGCGCTCCCACTAGCAGACAAATCGAATCTATTTCTCTCAATCAGTGGTATTTATTGAGCACTTACTGTGACTAAGTTACTGTACTAAGCATTTGAGAGAGTACAACAGAACAGAGTTGGTCCACACGTTCCCTGCCCACGAGGAGCTTACAGTGCAGAGCGTCCTACAGATAGTTTTGCGGTGGAAGGAGCTAGAGCTGCAGAGTAACTATCTGAGCTCTCAGGCCCACTAACTCTCTCTTCCCTTAATCTCCGGTCCCCGAGGTGAGCCCAGAAATCTCTCAAGAGCAGCCTGAGACATCTCTCCGTGGCGAAGATCATTTTCCCCAGCTTTTGTTCTATTTTCTCCTCCTTTGGGCCCTCTTACCTGCTGCCATTAAATTAAGTGGATCAGACTGTAGTTTACCCTTGCTAAAATCTGCCATCGCTGTCGTTTCTTGTGCCTCTTAACAGCCTTTTGCTATCGATCACGAGAGCAATAGTGTGTTTTCTGCTGGATTTGGTCCTTAAAAGGTATTGCGGGGCTTCCCGTGGAAGATTTTTTCTCTGCAGGCAAGTGGCAATTTCTCGGTTTCGAGCATCCATTGGAGCCTCTCTAACAGGGTTGCCAACCTGACCCGCTGCGGTGTGGCTATCAAAAGCTATGGGGCTGTGGCAGGGGGCCACCAGCAGCCACTGGCATCATCGCATTTACGGACGGCAAACTGCTCTTAGGGGCTTTGTAGGAATGACCAATTCTAGAGGGTTTTCATAGCCTCACCTTACACGTGCAGATGCTTGACAACCTTGGTCTCTAGGCCCGCTAGAATGGCCAGATCCTTGAGGGCCGGGTTCATGTCTACCATACTCTCTCAAGTGCTTAGAACAGTGCTCTGCACAGAGCAAGTACTCAGTAAATGTCACTGAGGGAGTGATAAGATCGACAGTCAGATGTGGTGATTGTGGGGCAGGATGTCTTATTCCCGGACGGTGAAAATCCCCTGAATTGAAATAAACCCTGCTGTTTGAAATCATAGCGTTGAGGGCCGGGACCTTGCTTGTCCACCAACTCTGTTATACTGTACTCTCCCAAGTGCTTAGCACAGTCTTCTGCACACAATAAATACCACTGATTGATCGACTGATATCTCGTGAACAGAACCCAGTGGCAATTCCTTTTCCATTTCAGAAAGTCTCTTTCTGAAGAGACTAACTTAACAATTAACAAGTTAATCTGACAAGTTAAGTCTGCTTTCTTGGTAGCAACAAGCTGCAGAAATGGCACTCTGGCTTTCTATGTGGCCCTTATCTCAACTGTTCCCGGACACCCAAGTGGACATTATGGTAAACCCTGAACTCAGGGCAGTGCCTAGGTACCCCAGAGCCCTCTCCCACCCCCAATACTCAGTCCTCTTCCTCAGTACTCAGCCCTATTGCAGGACTAGCCAGATACCACTAATAATAACTGTGGTATTTGTTAGGCGCTCACCATGGGTCGAGCACTGTTCTAAGTGCCGGGGCAGAGAAAGAGGGTAATCGGAGTCAGAAGGGAGGGCGGGGTGGAGGGGCAATTGTTGCCCTCTGGGTGAGCTCTTAACTTTCTTCAGTGTAGACAGTAAGCTCCTTGGGGGCAGGGATGTACTTTCCCAAATGCTTAGTCCAGCGTTCTGCACACAGAAGGCGCTCAATAAAAACCGTTGATGAGTTGACTCGCTCCCTGTCTCCCTTTCTTCACTCCCTCTCTCTCCTTGAGCTTTTGTTAGTCTGGAGGCAGCGTGGCCTCGTGAAAAAAGCAGAGGCCTGAGAGTTAGGAGATCTGAGCTCTATTATATTATTGTTATTATTGTCGTTGTTGTTTAGTTAAGTGCTTATTATGTATTAGGAGGTGATGGGGTACATTCAAGTTAATCTGGGTGGACACAGTTCCTCTCCCACATGAGATTCAGCTCTGCCGCTGGCCTACTGTGTGACCTTGGGCAAGTCTCTTGTGTGGCAGTCTCCTCCTCTGTAAAATGAGGATAAAATATACGTTTTCCCTTTGTCTCAGGTTGTAAGCCCCTGTGGGACAGCGTCCAATTATTTGATTATCTTGTTATCTACCCCAGTGCTTAATCCTTATCATTTCCTGGATCTGTCCTTTCCTCTCCGCCTTAATAGCTACCACCCTGGTCCAGGCTCTCATCATATACCAAACCCGATGACTAGACCAGTCTTCTCACTGGCCTCCCTCACTCCAACCTCATCCTCCTCCAGCCACAGCACGGATCTTCTTTCTAAAATGCCATTCAGAGCACTCTCTCCACTCAAAAAACCTCCAATGGCTACCGGTTTTTCTCCATATCAAACAGAAACTCCTGGCCGTTGGCTTTGAGGCACACTCCGTCAGCCTTTCTCCTCTTACTTATCAGCTCTCTTCAACAGCTACATCCCAGGTTGTTCTCTTTGTTCTTCCCAAGCTAACCTTTTTACTGTCCCTTGCTCCCAACTATCCAACCTCTGACTCCTTGCATGTACCCTTCCTCCTGCCTGGCCGACAGTCCCTCTCTTCAAATCTTCAAGACTACCAAACCACTGTTCTCCACACCTCCATAGGCCCCCTGAATATACCACCCTCTTTCAGAAGACATAATCTCCTTCTCAAGAAATAGCAATCCAACACCCGTCCTTAGCACTGAAATTTCTATATTTCTATATGGACATAGATATATCACTTCACTTCTCTGTGCCTCAGTTACCTCATCTGTAAAATGGGGGTTAACTGTGAGCCTCACGTGGGACAACCCGATTACCCTGTACCTACCCCAGCGCTTAGAACAGTGCTCTGCACATAGTAAGCGCTTAACAAATACCAACAAATACCAACATTATTATAGAGACAGAGATATATAGCATTTTATGTTAATTTACATACGTTTTTTCTATTTAGTTGGCTATAATCCCATTATCAACAGAGTTGTTGCTTCTCCCGTTTCCACTATCTGTCAATAATTTGTGTCCTTCCTTTGTCTGCAAAAAATTGCAAACTCCTTGAGGTAATGGACTACATCGATCGAGCAGTGGTGTGTACCACGGTGTTTGTTAAGCACTTACTCTGTGCCAGGCACTGTACTAAGCGCTGGGGTGGATACGAGCAGATTGAGCTCTTACTGTGTGCAGAACGACAACTATCTGTTGCCGAATTGTACTTTCCAAATGCTTAGTATAGTTCTCTGCACACGGTAAGCGCTCAGTAAATACAATTGAATGAATGATCGTGGTAAAGTCAATGCTAGCCATAGAGCCTTCCTACCAGATCAGGGATCTTCACCTGTGCTACAACCTAGGTGCATCAAGATGCCAACCTTTTGCAGAAAAAATGTGTATAATTTATGCAGAGTTTACCCATCATTTGTATACGCCCGCTTGGCTGTGCTATTTCTTCAAGAGCCATTTCCTAGTTTCACTGGTATTTGAGGTTTCATTTCTTGATTTTTCTCTCTTCTATTCGCCCCACCCTCAACCCCACAGCACGTAAGTACGTATCTTCAAATGATACATTATAAATTATTCATTTATATTACCGTCTGTCTCCCACTCTAGACCTTAAGCGCATTATGGGCGGGGAACACATCTGCTAATTCTGTTGTACTCTCCCAAGTGCTTAGTAAATCGCTCTGCGCATAATAAGTGCTCAGTAAATGCTACTACTCAGTAAATACTACTACTCGATCGACTGATTGATTCTGAGGCCCAAGAGCGGGCCTCCAAACTAAATTGTGAAATCTCCTCTGAGGGAGATGAGATAGACGGCCCGAGGGCAGTGGGCTGAACTAAATGATTTCTGGAGGTCACAGGGCAGAAAACTAGGGTTTCCCCAGCAATGAGCAGCATGGTTAGGAAGAGAGGCATGTCAGAGACAAAGCCAGTAGTCTGAAAATTCAGCAGTAATTATGTATTCGGCATCTGCCTGACAAAGAACAGAATTTGAAGTTACACTAATAGAATACAGCACAAACCATTTTCTTCTTTGTAGAAAAAACTCAGGAAGGAGTTTCTCACCTGCTCCGAAGTAGAGGGTGACAAACAGCAGGGAAGAGGGGTTGTTTTAAGTTCATTTCAAGCATTTGGCATTTGTTATTATCCTTTTTTTGTATTATTCGTTAAGCACTTACTATGTGCTAGGCACTTTACCGAGCAATGGGGTAGATTCATTCAATAGTATTTATTGAGCGCTTACTATGTGCAGAGCACTGTACTAAGCGCTTGGAATGTACAAATCGGCCACAGATAGAGACAGTCTAATCGATACTGTAGATACAAGCCCATATGGGGCTCACAGTCTTAATCCCCATTTTACAGATGAGGTACCTGAAGCACATTGAAGTGAAGTGACCTGCCCAAGGTCACACAACAGACAAGTGGATTAGAGCAGGGATCAGAACCCAGATCCTCTGTCTCCCAGGCCCGTGCTCTTTCCACTAGGCCACACTGCTTCTCTACCGGGCAAGCTCTGTATCGGTCTAGCCTTCCTGACGCCAACAGGCAATCCTTTCGGTAATCTGGAAATTGAAAGTGTCTTTCTGTTGAAGAAAGGTCTCGGTTGGCTATTTCTATGAAATGCAAACTGGGGGGCAGTGCGGTGTGGTGTCGGGGGGGAATCAGAGACAACTGCTTAGGCCATTTTTCCTTTCCCTCCAACATCCCTGCACCCAACCGGCCCTCTCCTCTCTGAGGCAGCCAGGAGACCCATCCCCATTTTCCACCTTTCTTTTCCTTTCCTCTCCCTTATTCTCTTCTTGCTTCTCTTCCTCCCTCTTCTCCCCTTGAGCTTCCTGTTCCTACTCCAGCTTCTCCTCTCCCACAGGCTTGAGGTAATTCCCCGGTCCATCTCTCCTTGGGCCTTCCATTCAGCCCACTGCTTCCTCAGAAAGGGTTAGCCCCGCCACGGGGACTGCGGCGGGGGGGGGGGGGGACCCCAGAAGACAGAGAGTAGTCATGCTAGTCCCACTACAAACTAGGGGTTTCACCTCACGGCCAGCCGCCTTCTACTGTGTCCTCAGCCCAAGCCCCGAATCACCAATCAAAACCCCAGTGGCCACTGCCTCTACACTCTATGGAGGAGGAAGTCGGGGAAAAGGCCCCGAAATCTGCCAAAGAGAGACAGAAGCAGAATTTCCTCTTCCTCATTCAGCCCCATCCCTCTTCCCGTACTAGGGGAGGAACGAAAGCTGCAATTGCTTTAATGCAGAGGGCATGAAATTCCCTAGCACGGCTGAACTCTAAAGGGTTTTCAAAAACCTGAGAAAGTCAGGATGCCTCACTGAATAAAGTATGAAATGGTCAAGCCGTTGATGAGGAATAAAGGGATACTTTTTTACCAACTAATCTCACCCCTTGGGGTTCTGGTGAATTTAATTGTTGCTATTTTCGGCCTGGCTTCAACTGTCAAACCCAATTAACTGGCTATTTTTACAGTGGGGAAAATAGATTTTTTCTTTCGCACTGACGAGAGGTGCAGAGTCGAGAAGCCCGAGACTGAACAACTCGGCTAGTAGTGCCTGGCCTGGCTGGAAATATAGGAGCCTTGAGAATTTGGGAAGAGATGTAATTTGATTTTTTTTTTTTCAACGGGGCAGGAGGGTTGAATTCTGATCCTCTGGGACTCCATCTGCTCCAACAACAGAGTGAAAGAATTGGCATTCCAGCTGTAATCTGTCTCCCCCTCTAGACTCCCTTTGGCCAGGGATTGCATCTACCAACTCTATGGTATACTCTTCCAAGTGCTTAGAACAGTGCTCTGCACACTGGAAGTGCTAAATGAATATTATTGATTGACTGATACCTGCATTTATTGAGTGGGTTCTGGGTGCAGAGCACTTGGGAGACTGAAACACAATATAACAGACACATTCCCTGCCCCCAGTGATCTTAAAGTCTAGAGGAGAGCACCGTTCTGAGCCTTAGGGAGAGTACACAGAGTAAATGCTACAGAGCCAATCTGCTCTTTATCCTCAGACAGTAAAGGTCTTTTATTCATTCAATCGTATTTATTGAGTGCTCACTGTGTGCTGTACTAAGCGCTTGGAAAGTACAATTCGGCAACAGAGAGAGATACTCCCTGCCCCCAACGGGCTCACAGTCTAGAAGGGGGGGAGACGGACATCAAAACGAGTAAACAGGCATCAATAGGATCAATATTAATAAATAGAATTATAGATATATATGCATATCAAAACAAGTAAACAAGCATTGATATAAATAAATAGAATTGTAGCTATGTACATGTATACACAAGCGCTGTGGGGCGGGGGGTAGAGGAAAGGGAGAGAGTCGGGGCGACTGCGGGAAGAGCTGAGGAAAATAATGATGTTGGTATTTGTTAAGCGCTTACTATGTGCAGAGCACTGTTCTAAGCGCTGGGGGAGATACAGGATCAGCAGGTTGTCCCACGTGAGGCTCGCAGTTAATCCCCATTTTGCAGACGAGGTAACTGAGGCACAGAGAAGTTAAGTGACTTGCCCACAGTCACACAGCTGACAAGTGGCAGAGCCGGGAGTCGAACCCATGACCTCCGACTCCGAAGCCCAAGCTCTTTCCACTGAGCCACGCTGCTTCCCGGAAAAGGGGGGGCTTAGTCTGGGAAGGCCTCCTAGAGGAAGTGAGCCTTCAGTAGGGCTTTGAAGAAAGGGAAGATGATTGTTTTTAGCAGGAGCAGAGTGGCCTGGAAGACAGAGCACAGTCCCGGGAATCAGGAGACCTGGGTTCTAATCCTGGCTCTGCCACCTGCCTGCTGTGTGACCATGGGTAAGTCACTTAGTGTCTCTGGGCCTCAGTTTTCTCATCTGCAAAATGGGGATCCAGTGCTCGTTTTCCCTCCTACTTAGCCTGTGAGCCCTAAACGAGACAGGAACTGTCTCTGACTTGATTAGCCTGTAACAACCCTAGCTCTTAGTCCAGTGAGAAGCAGCGAGGCTCAGTGGAATGAGCCCGGGTCTGGGAGTCAGAAGTCATGGGTTCTAATCCCGGCTCCACCGCCTGTCAGCTCTGTGACTTTGGGCAAGTCACTTAACTTCTCTGTTCCCCCATCTGTAAAATGGGGATTAAGACTGGGAGCCCCATGTGGGCCAACCTGACCACCTTGTATCCCCCCCCCCCCCAGTACTTAGAACAGTGCTTGGTACATAATAAGCTTTTAACAAATACCACTGTTATTATTATTACAGTGCTTGGCACAGAGTAAGTACTTAATAAATACCACAAGTATTATTTTTATATTTAGGAAGTCATCATTGTGCAGATAGGTGATGCGAAGGATGATTGTGTGTTTTTAGAAACACATTCCCTCGACCTTCACCCTCAACTTAGTTCTCCGATGTCGCTCAGGTAGGAGTGGATGCAAAATATGCAGTGAGTTCCTTCTTTTTCTATTGCATGTGCTAAGCATTCCATTGTGCCAGGCTGTGTACTAAGTACTGGGGTAGATACAAGCAAATGGGGTTAGACACAGTCCCTGTCCCACATGGGGCTCACTGTCTTAATCCCCATTTTACAGATGAGGGAACTGAGGCCCAGAGAAATGAAGTGACTTGTCCAAGTTGACACAGCAGACAAGTGGCGGAGCCAGAATTAGAAGCTGGGTCCTTTTGACTCCCAGACTTGCGCTCTATCCACTAGGCCACTCTGTTACTCTTCCGTTCCTGCTCTGTGGCTTTACATAATCCTGCCTTTGTTTCTTTTTTTTACTGACTCTTATGGGAAGACAGCCCTTTTTTGGTGGCCTTTGGCCAGGGATTGATGTTAGCAGTGAGTACTTCAGTGTCCGCTATGTTGATTTGTGAAAAACAAAACACAATCACCACAGGCTCTGAACCCTGTAGTTATCTTTGCTGTTTATGGGGCAATGTCAAATGATAAAATTTCAATGCCCCCACATTTCATGAGATGAACACCTCACCTTCTTAAAGAGTTGAGACACATGGGACAAATGACATTTGAGGACCATGCTCTGAACAGTAGGGTAGACCTGAGCCTTGGAAATGACTAAAGATGGCCTGAGATTACTCCCCGATGATCTGGAGTGGACCGAAGTGGTCTTTTCCCCATCAGCAACAGGTAAGACCAAATGTGTATTTTAGGCCCAGTTTCATTCAACCTATTCTACCTAGGCATGCCTGAGGGAGGACGAACGAGGAATCCGGAAGCTGGTGCCAGGATGCGACTTCATTATTAAGAAACTCCCTTGTAGTCACTGGTTTCAAGAAGCCTGAAGGAAAATCCATCAAACCGAGGTAACAGAAAATCTGAAAAGTCAACAGAGTGATTCTGAGCTCACGGAATCCCCGTCAGAGATTTTCTCTTGTGTAAACTCCTTGTGGTCAGGGACAGCGTCTATCAATTCTATTTGTATCGTACTCTCCCAAGAGCTTAGAATAATCTTCTGCACATAATCAGTGTTCAATAAATGCCACTGATTGATTTATCGGTCTTTTAAAAACCCACGAATTTTCCTTGTCACCAATTTAAATCTGTTCTATCCAAAATGTTTTTTATTTTAAGTATTCTGAGAGCCCAACCAAATACCCCTACGCCTTGCTGGAAATAGATGACAGGTTTCTGAAACAGCGAACACCACGCTAATAACTCATCTTCTTCTCTTTCTCCCGCTCCTTCTTCCTCTCCCTTCCCATCCTCGCCTCCTTAATAGCAGTTGTTATGGCACTTATATTGTGTCCTATATGCTAGCGCTGGGATGAATGCTAGGTTACGGGATCAGGCGTGGATCGGACGCGGAACTTTACAGATGAGGAAACTATAAACTGATTTGCCAAAGGTAATACGGTAGGTCAGTGGCAGGACTAGTAGTCAAATCCGAGTCTCCTGACTCCCACTCCCATACTTTCCCCCCCACCAGCTCTTTCTCCAAACCCTCACCCATTCTCAGCCTGTAATCCCATCCTCCCTGAAATCTGCCAGACTGCAGCTCATATCGAAGCCCACCTATAATCCCATCCCCTCCAGGAAACTATCCCCAGTTTGTCACACCCCCACATTGCATCAACCTAACAGCCGCCCTTAGAACTCACGTATTTGATTCCCATCCTCGACACTTACGTACTCATGGATAAGCGATTGTATACGCGATTATTTATTTAGGCATTTCATTCTGACCGGTTCTGACTCTCCAGTGGCTTTTTCCCCACTGCTTTCAAACATCCTCATGTCTCCCCATTGTAAGAAAAATCCCTCCCTTTACGCCGTGGTTCCCTCCAGTTATCATCCCACCTCCCTCCTACCATTCCTCTCCCAACTCCTTGAGCAAGTGGTCTACATCCTCTGTCTTCACTTCTTCTCCTCCAATTCTCTCCTTGACCCTCTCCGATCCGGCACCCGTCCCCTTCGCTCCACAGAAACGGCCCTCTCGAAGGTCACCAGGATTTCCTTTTCTTGCCAAATCCAGCAGCCTCTACCCTATCCAAATCCTCCTCGACTTCTCAGCTGCTTTTGCCACTGTAGACCACCCCCTTCTCCTGGAAACATTATGTAACCTTGACTTCACTGTCCCCGTCCTCTCCTGGTTCTCTCTGGCTGCTCATGCTCACTCTCTTTTGTAGGCTCCTCCTCTGCCTCCCCAACTGTGAGAGTCGCTCGAGGCTCAGTTCTGGGTCCCCTTCTAGTCTCCATCTACGCCTTCTCCCTTGGAGAAATTCTCTCCCATGGCTTTGACTATCATCTCTAGGCGGTTCATTCCCAAATCTACATCTCCAGCCGTGATCTCTCTCCTTCTCCACAGTCTCACATTTCCTCTTTCCTTCAGGACATTTGTCCTTGGATGCCCTGCTGACACCTCAAACTTGACAAAGTCCCAGACAGAACTCATCATCTTCCCACCCAGACCCTGCCCTCCCCATGACTTTGCCATCACTGTAGACAGCACCACCATCCTCCGTGTCTCACAGGGCTCTAAACCTGGCGTTATTGTCGACTTATCTTTCTCACTCAACCCACATATTCAATCTGGCACCAAATGCTGTCGATTCAAGCTTCACAACACTGCTTAAATCCACCCGTTCCTCTTGATCCAAACCGCTACCGTGTTAATCCAAGCACCCCTAGTATCCCGCCTTGGTTGCTGCATCAGCCTCCTTGCTGACCTCCCTGCCTCCTATCTCTCCCCCCACTCCAGTCCATACTTGGCTTTGCTACCTGGCTCATTTTTCCACAGACACATTCAATCCATGTCTCCCCACTCCTCAAGAACCTCCAGTGCTTTCCCATCAAACAGAAACTCCTCACCATAGGCTTTGAGCCACTAGATCACCTTCCCCCCCTCTACCTTATCTGCCTGATTTCCTACTATAACAGCCCGTACGCTTCGCTCCTCTAATGTCAGGCTACCCACTGCACCTCAATCTCATCGACCTCGTCGCCGACCCCTCACCCATGTCCTGTCTCTGGCCTGGAACATCCTCCCTCTTCATATCCAACAGGTGATCACTCTCCCCACCTTCAAAGCCTTATTCACAGCACGTCACCTCCAAGAGGCCTTCCCGGAATAAGCTCTCATTTCCTCTTCTGCTACTTCCTTCTGTGTCACTCTTGCACTTGGATTTCTACCCTTTATTCACCCCTCCCTCCATAATTACCCCTCTGTAATTCATTTATTTATATTAACGACTGTCTTCCCCTCTAGACTGTGAGCTCATTGTGGGCAGGGAACTTCTCTACCGACTCTACTGTGTTGTACTCTCAATGGGGCCTGGCCGCCACTCCCAACCAGGAAGTGCCCGTGGAAGACTCAACCTCCCCGCCGGGAGGAGTTCAACAGTCACTTCCTGCTCCATGTGTCAGCTCCTCGTCACAGGGTACCGACTTTGATTCCCTTCAGCTCGAAGTGCCACACCTCTGAAATCAAATAGCCTCCTGCAGAAGCTCTTTTGTACCCATGACTCCTTAGAAGCCGCGTGGCCTAGCGAAGAGACCCTGGGCCTGGGAGTCAGAGGACCTGAGTCCTAATCCCAGTTCCGCCACTTGTCTGCTGAGTGATCTTGAGCAAGTCGCTTCACTTTTCCGTGCCTCAGTTCCCTCATTTGTAAAATGGGGATTGAGACGGTGAACCCCATGTGGGACAGGGACTGTATCCAGCCTCATTATCTCGTCTCTACCCCAGCGCTTCGTACAGTGCCTGGCACATAGAAAGTGCTTAACGAGTACACCAAAAAAAATTCTTTTAGTTGTCTCTCTCAAATGACACCCCATATTCCCTGTGTGGACAGACCGTCACTGTCATGCTGAAGTTATTTTTCGTTTTCGGCTTTTGGGTACTGACGCACTCTGGATCCGTGATGTTACAGGGCACTTAATACTCAAACAGTTGCTGGTATTTACTGAGCACTTACTACGTGCAGACACTGTACTAAGCGCTCGGAGAGTACAGTGCAACAGAGTTGGCAGACATGTTCTCTGCCCACAGAGAGCTTACAGTCCAGAGGGGGAGGACGACATTAATATAAATAAATAGTGTTCAGTTATATACATTAGTGCTGAGGGTGGGTTGACTATCAAGTACTTCAAAGGTGCAGATCTAAACACATAGACAACCCAGAAAGGAGAGGGAATAGGAGAAAAGAGAGGTTAATCAGGAAAGGCCTCTTGGAAGAGATATGACCTTAGTAAGGCTTTGAAAGTATGGAGGTCTACCAAGTCTACGGTGTTATACTCTCCCAAGTGCTTAGTACAGTCTCCGCACGCAGTACGGGCTCAGTCACTACTATCGGTTGATGGATCAATTGATCGATCCATCAGATGCCGTACATCCATCTCCCTGCCTCTTTGGTTGGATTTTGCCAGCTCAAATTAAACACTTCCCAAGGGAGGAGAGAATCCCAGGCCCAGTTACCTGAGGCTTCAGAAGATAACGGGGGGTCTCTCCTCTAGACTGTAAGCTCGTTGTGAATGAATGAATGAATGAATGCTCTCCCAAACACTTCATACAGTGCTCTGCACACAGTAAGTGCTCATTAATTAGGATGGATTGCTTGAATGATTGATTTAAAACAAGAATACTAGGTCTCAAGGTAATAAGAAGTCCTAAATGGAATATCTTGGCTCTGACACTTACCAATCCTTCTTATTCCCATTATAGTCTCCTTCAATATTGTGAGGATTGGCCATCCCGTCTAGCCTTTCCTTTCCACACTCCATAGCCTGAAATAACATTTCAAAAAATATAATGATAAAATGGAACAAATTAACAGTAAAGTATTTACTTGGATTAAGGACTATGAGGCTTGTTTCTTTTCTGTTTTGGCATTCTGATAGTCTCTGTTACCCCCCCCATGGTCACACCTTGACGCCACCATTTACCTTGAAGCGTATTGGGATTTTGGAGTCATCGTTAGCCACCCGAATAATGATCCAGGCTTAACCCCAAGGGTTTCCTTAATTAAAACCTCTAAGAGTCTCATCTATGCTGTGCGAGGCCTTTTCTGCTACCTGCACAAGGTAAGAATTTTCCTAAATCTGAATCCCCGGGAATGGACAGGAAGCAGAGATGAAACATGGCCACATTATAGATTCCTTACACGGATAAGTCTGAATCAACCTTGAAATTTTACAGGAAAGATGAGAAAAAACTAGATCAATAACCACTTTGCAATCACAGCCTAGTCCAATCCCCCAGTTGCTATGCTCCCTTAGCTGAGTGTAGAGAGGCCAATCATAATAATAATGTTGGTATTTGTTAAGTGCTTACTATGTGCAGAGCACTGTTCTAAGCGCTGGGGTAGATACAGGGTCATCAGGTTGTCCCACACGAGGCTCACAGTCTTCATCCCCATTTTACAGATGAGGGAACTGAGGCACAGAAAAGTTAAGTGACTTGCCCACAGTCACACAGCTGACAAGCGGCGGAGCCGGGATTCGAATCCACGACCTCTGACTCCCAAGCCCGGGTTCTTTCCACTGAGCCACGCTGCTTCTCTAATCATCCATTTTTATACTGGAGGGTCTGGTTTTCAGATGGTCCGTCTCCTGTCTTGTACAGATACGGAACCAGACAATATATGTATATGCATAAAGCCATACACACTGAACAAATATCGTATACATAGGATTTTGTTAAGCACCTAGTATGTGTCATGCACTGTTCTAAGCACTGGGGTACATACGAGTTTATCAGGTTGGACACAGTCCCTGTCCCACGTGGGGCTCACGGTCTAAATCCGAGGAAGGAGGATTTAATCCCCGTTTTACAGTTGAGGTAACTGAGGCTTGGAGAAATGAAGTGACTTGCGCGAGGACACACAGCAGACAGATAGCAGAGCTGGGATTAGGACCCAGGTCCTCTGCCTTCCAGGCTCGTGTTCTTTCCACTAGGCCATGGTGCTTCTCCTATATCTTTCTATTTGGTTTTTTTATCTTCAGCATCCAAGCTCCCTCTGTCACAACTCCTGACAGCCAGTTCCACAATTCGGGAAGCAGCACCCAAGTTCACTGAGAGGGGAATGCAAAGGCCCTGGAGAAAGAGGGCCAAGCACTTACGTACACACCCATAATTTATTTATTTATGTTAATGTCTGTCTCCCCCTCTAGACTGTAAGCTCCTGTTATATTGTGTACGTTGTACCCAGGTGCTTAGTACAGTGTTCTGCACACGGTAATTGCTCAATAAATATGATTGATTGATTGATCTGGTAAGTCGCTGTCACCCTCTTGTACCTTGAGATTTCTATTCTCCGAGATGATGCTGGGATTCTGCTAACTGGACCTTGGATTATGCTGGGTTGGATAGCTGCCCTGGGAGGGTTCTTCTAAATCCTAACCCCTCCTTTGGTAGTGTGCCCCAAATATAGATGTGGGGGCCCAGTAGAGGCCACACAGACTTACACAAAAAAAAAGAAGCGATTTTACTGAAACCGATGACAGTTTGGGCTAGCGCTGCCAGAGACAGCGGCCTGTCTTGTCTCACGCCGTCGAGTACAGCGACGCCACGGACGTATCTCTCCCAGAACGCCCCGCTCTCCATCTGCAGTCGTCCGGTAGTGTATCCAGAGAGTTTTCTTGGTAAAGATACGGAAGCGGTTTATCACCGCCGCCTTCCGCGACGTGAGTCTCCGCCCTTGGCTCTCTCCCGTGACGCTGCTGCCCAGCACGGGTGAGTTTTGACTCGTAGCAGATGGCCTGCCGCTCGCTAGCCACTGCCCAGGCTAAGAATGGAACGGACGGGCCTCTGCTTGACTCTCCCTCCTGTAGCCGAGACTGGTAGAGGACTGGAAGCTCCCCAGGTGCCATCCTGAGAGGGGAGAGGCAGTGTTGCCTAGTGGAAAGAGCCTGAGCTTGGTTCTAATCCCAGCTCGGCCACCTACCTGCTGCGTGACCTTGTCCATGTCACTTTTGTCTTGGGCCTCAGTTTCCTCATTTGCAAAATGGGGATTCAGTGCCTGTTGTCCTTCTGCTTAGATTGTGTGCCCTTGTGGAACGTGATGGTCTAGTTTCCACTCTGCTTCTCTACTCAGAGAAGCAACATGGCTCAGTGGAAAGAGCCCGGGCTTGGGAGTCAGAGGTCACGGGTTCAAATCCTGGCTCTGCCCACCTGGCAGCTGTGTGACTGTGGGCAAGTCACTTCACTTCTCTGTGTCTTAGTTACCTCATCTGTAAAATGGGGATTAACTGTGAGCCTCACGTGGGACAACCTGATTACCCTGTATCTACCCCAGTGCTTAGAACAATGCTCTTCACAAAGTAAGCGCTTAACAAATACCGACATTATTATCATTATTATTATTACTCCAGTGCTTAGAACAGTGTGTGACAAACAGTGGGCACTTAACAAACACCACGACTGGTATTTATTAGAACAGCCAGACACACACAGTGTTGTGTGAACTTCACAAGTCACGCAGCGTAACACTCTGACATCATAAGGAGTATTTTGTGGATGTCCACCTGAACTTAGGGTGTTACTCTGGGGAGATCTCCGAGCCCCTGCTTTGGTATTTGATAAGCGCTCACTATGTGCAGTGCACTGTTCTAAGCGCTGGGGTAGATACAGGGTAATCAGGTTGTCCCACGTGAGGCTCCCAGTCTTAATCCCCATTTTACAGAGGAGGGAACTGAGGCACAGAGAAGTTAAGTGACTTCCCCACAGTGACACAGCTGACAAGTGGCAGAGCCGGGATTCGAATCCACGACCTCTGACTCCCAAGCCCGGGCTCTTTCCGCTGAGCCACGCTGCTTTGCTCCGGAGCCCTTCGGAAACACGTGAACATTTGTTCCTTTCCCTCTCTGGTGTCTTTTCCTAGGATTCGTGCTACCCCTTTGTGGCCATTTAAGGAAAACTTGAGTTATAGTTCTCATCCCCTGACTGACCCCACAATCGTGGCTCAGTGGAAAGAGCCCGAGCTTGGGAGTCAGGAGGTCATGGGTTCTAATCCCGGCTCCGCCGCTTGTCAGGTGTGTGACTTTGGGCAAGTCACTTAACTTCTCTGTGCCTGGGTTCGCCCATCTGGAAAATGGGGATTAAGACTGTGAGCCCCACGTGGGCCAACCTGATCGCCTTACATCCCTCCCAGTGCTTACAACAGTGCTTTGCGCGTAGTGAGTGCTTAACAAATATCATCATCATTATTATTATTATTGAGGGCCCGCTCTGTGGAGAGCACTGTACTAAATTCTTGGGAGAGTACAGTGAAATAGATTGGGCCCCTGCCATCGAGGAACTTACAACTAACGGGGGAGACAGATATTAAAATAAATTACTGGTTGATGGGGGAAGGAGTTGATGGGGGAAGGAGCAGAGTACGATCAAACAATCATATTTATTGAGAGCTTACCGTGTGCTGAGAACTGCAGTGAGCACTTGGGAGAGTACAATAAAACAGAGCTGGTCCACCGCCCCAAACAAGCCTGCAGTTTAGAGGCGGAGCCAGACATTAATCCAAATAAATAAATTCCAGATATGGACCTAAGTGCTGCGGGGCTGAGGGGGGCCGGGTGAATTAGTTCAAGTTATCCAAGTTCAAGGGCTACGCAAAAGGGAGAGGGAGTGGAAGAAATGACTTCTAGACTGTGAGCCCGTTGTGGGCAGGGATTGGCTCTCTTTGTTGCCGAACTGTACTTTCTAAGTGCTTAGTACAGTGCTCTGCACACAGTAAGCGCTCCATCGATACGATTGAATGAATGAATGAAACGAGGACTCAGTCGGGGAAGGCCTCCTGGAGGAGATGTGTTTTTAAAAAGGCTTGAAGGTGGGAGAGGGATGGTCCGTCGGATGCGAAGGGGGCGGGAGAAGGAGAGAGATCCCGGCTGAAGATGAGGATTTGGGAATCATCCACATAGAGGTGGTAGTCTAAGCCATGGAAGAGAGTGAGTTCTTCAAGGGAATTTGTGTACATGGAGACTAGAAAGGGGCCTGGAACCGAGCCTAACTCTCCTCGACCTCTCAGCTGCCTTCGACACTCTCAACCACCCCCTTCTCCTGGAAACATTATCCAACTCCGGCTTCACTGACACTGTCTTCCCTTGATTCTCCTCCTATCTCTCTGGTCTAACTCGGTCTCTTTCATGCGCTCCTCCTCTGCCTCCCACCTGTGGGGGTTCAGGTCTGGGTCCCCTTCTATATTCTCCACCTACACCCACGCCCTCGGAGAACTCATTCGCTCCCATGGCTTCAACTATGCGGATGATGTTCAAATCCACATCTCCGGCCCTGATCTCTCTCCCTCTCTGCTGTCTCGCATTTCCTCCCGCCTTCAGGACATCTCTACTTGGATGTCCTCCTATCAGCTCACGCTTCACATCTCCAAAACAGAGCTCATCTTCCCACACAAACCCTGCCCTCCGCCTGACTTTCCCATCACTGTAGATGGCACCACCATCCTTCCTGTCTCACAAGCCCCTCACCTTGCCCTTATCCTCGACTCATCTCTCTCATTCAACCCACATATTCGATCCATCACTAAATCCCGTCGGTTCAATCTTCACACCATCGCTAAAAGCCTCCCTTTTCTCTCTGTCCAAACTCCTTACTACGTTAATCCAATCCTGCCTTGATACTTATCGGCCTCCTCGCTGACCTCCCAGCCTCATGTCTCTCCCCACTCCAGTCCATACTTCACTCTGCTGCCCGGATCATTTTCCTACAGAAACGTTCAGCACGCGTTTCCCCACACCTCAAGAAACTCCAGTAGGTTTCACCTCCGCGTCAAATAGAAATTACCACCACTGACTCAATCACTTTGCCCCCTCTTCTTACCTTGCTGGTCTTCTACTATAACCCAGCCCACACACTTCACTCCTCTAATGCTGATCTTCTCACTGTACAACGAAAGGTCAATCTCACCCCTCGCCCACGTCCTGTCATATCCGACAGACAATTTCTCTCCCCCTCTTCAAAGCCTTATTGAAGGCCCATCTCCTCCAAGAGGCCTTCCCTGACTAAGCCCTCCTTTCCTCTTCGCCCACTCCCTTCTGCGTTGCCTTGACTCGCTCCCTTTATTCCCCCCCGCTCCCAGCCCCACCGCACTTATGTACGCATCTGCCATTTATTTATTTATATTAATGTGCGTCTAGACTGTAGACTGTAAGCTACGGTGGGCAGGAAATGTGTCCGTTCACTGGTGTATTGCACTCTCTTAAATGCTTAGTACAGTCCTCTGCTCACAGTAGGAGCTCAATAAATACGATTGACTGGCTGACTGACTGACTCCCACTGTTAGGAGTGTGTTTTGTGTGTGTGTGTGTGATGGGTAGAGATTGTCTCTGTTTGTTGCCAAATTGTACTTTCCAAGCGCTTAGTACTGTGCTCTGCACACAGTAAGCGCCCAATAAATACGATTGATTGAATGAATTAATACCTCGCAGCCACCTCCAAATTCTCTAATTGGCTGGAGGAGAGACCCAGGCGGCTACTGGCTGAGCGGACTTGGGCCTAGTGGTTTGTGGAGAAGTACATGCCTGGCACATAGTAAGCGCTTAACAAATACTATAATTATTATGATTACAGAGTGCTCTTTTTGTTATCGCGGGGCTACTTGTACATCGGTGGGTGACCCTTCCCCCAGGGGTCCCCTCCCTAACCTGTACTGTCTATTTCTCAGTTATCTCCCCAGTCACCGGGGAAGCTCAATCACCTCCCTGCTCTCATTCATTCATTCAATTGTATTTATTGAGAGCTTACCCTGTGCGGAACACTGTACTAAGTGCTCGGGAGAGTACAATACAACAATAAACAGACACAGTCCCTGCTTCCGATGAGCTTACAGTCTAGAGGGGCGCTTACAGTCTACAGTTCTACCATTTATCTCTAATTTTCCTGGATCTGGAAGCCTGGGTTCCAGACTGCTTGCCTCCCCGTGCTTCACACTACACTGCTCCCTAAAAGGAAAAAAAAATCAGGGTTTTTTTTTTTGGTGGAGATCTGCCTTTCATTTGTTGTGGAAAGTGTAAGCAAGCTGCACACCTAGTGCGTTCCACTGGATGGACCTGTGACTGGACATAGTCATGACATTTCTTATGTTCCCCGACCTTATATTTGGCAAGGTCCATATTTGTCCATATTTGTCCACAGAAAAGGGTCCATATTTGTCCTTCATGAAACTCAATAAAGTTCCTCAAGGGAAGGGACTGCAGCTTTTAACTTCTACTGCACATTCCCAAACACTCGTAAAATATTCTGCCAAGCGTGGCCATTCAACGAATGCTAGGAAAAAGAAAGGAAGAGCCATTTCTAACCCACCTCAACCCTGTCTCCTGAAAGAACGGTAAGTACAGGGAGAGTAACTTAACAGAGAAGTTAAGTGATTTGCCCAAGGTCACACAGCAAATGGGTGGGTGGTGAGGGGATTCAAACCCAGGCCTCCTGGCTCCCACTAGGTTTTGCTGCTTCTGAACATTCTACCTTCAGCCATGACAACAGGTTGCTTGGACGAGCTGCGTGGTCATTTTTCAAACACAGGTGTCACTGCGCTCGATGAAGATGCCACGGAATGAAAAATTCACCTATGGGTGTGTGTACATATGTGTAGACAGGCAGGTAGATCGCAAGAGGTGTGCTTGAATTGTTTGTAGAGCGGGGTGATAATTTGCGCTGAGCCAGCCCTTCTTTAGACCACAAGCCCCATGTGGGACAGGGACTGTGCCCAATCCTACTATCCTGTATCTATCCCTAATAATAATAATAATAATAATAATGGCATTTGTTAAGTGCTTACTATGTGCACTGGGGATGGTGGGAGGTTACCAGCAAATCAGGTTGGTCACGGTCCCTGTCCCACATGGGGTTCACAGTCTCAATTCCCATTTGGCAGATGAGGGAACTGAGGTCCAGAGAAGTGAGGCAACTTGCCCAAGATCACACAGCAGACAAGTGTGCTAGAACTCATGACCTTCTGACTCCCAGGCCCGGGCTCTATCCACTGTGCCATGCTGCCTAGTATTTAGTACAGTCCTTGGCACATAGAAAATGTTTAGTGAATACAATTATTATTATTGTTGTTATTATAACGATGCCAGGCTCAGTTGTTACCCATCACACGGGGATGGGTTCGAGGATTGGTGCGGCGAGAGGGAGAGACCGGAGTGAGAAAGGCTGAGCCATGCAGAATTTATTCTACATGGCGGATTGAACTTCCCTTCAGGGAGGAATACGCTTATTTCTAGTTATTCACACTTGGCAAATTGCACTTCCTTCTCGGGAGGAATCCGCTTCCACATTACTCGCACGTGGGTGAAGCACCTAGCCCCAGGCCGCAAACGCTTCCCACTCAGAAGGAATTCACTGAAGTGTTACTCACATGTATCAAAGCATCTAACTCCCACCCACGGACACTTCCCACTCGAGTGGAATTTGCTTATGTGTTGCTAGCACGTGGCAAAGTGCCCTAGCTTCCAGCCCCACGAGCCTTCAGCGGGACACTCACCCGTCCCATGACTCCTCACTTGGTACCGGCAGAGCGGGCATCCCACGGTCTGGGCAGAGGCGACACGCAGCCGGGTGCTGCAAGTCTCGATGCGCTGCCCAGGACGTCAGAGGAGGCAGGTATCTATCGCCTGTCCTCCGGGGCCGTTCGGGCTTCCGGTTTCTGCCTGTCCAATCTCCGGTCCCCCGACCTCCTCCACACCTTATTTGGTTGGCATGGCGGGTGGGGAGGGACACCTTCTGTATTCCCGATCTGGGATAGCTAACGGTTTTGGATGAGGAGGATGTGTCCCTCCCGGGCTTCTGAGTTCCGCTTTGCTAGCTTGGGCAGTCACGAGGTAGCGTTTGACCTGGAGATGGCAGATGCCCCGGTTCACCTTGGAACAGCGGCGAGGCCCCGGACGGAAGCCAGAAGCATTTGCGTTGTTAAAAAAAAAATAGAAAGAGAATAGACGGGGAGGGTGCCGGGTGAGCGGGGAGCCAGGGGAAATTTTGAGGACTGGGGAAAGGGGAGAGGAGCCAGGAAAACCTAGGGCTGGGAGCTGGGAGTACCAGAGGAAATCAGAATTACTCCCCTGGTGAATTCAGAAAATCAGAAACCCAAAGGACAAACACTTTGAGAGGAAATGATTTTGGCTAAGGATGCCCAGTTGGGCTGCTAAATTCCATCAGCAAGAGATTATCCCGTGGTAGCAAACTGCCCCTTTCAATGACATGAGTCTACATGTCATACACTGTAGGACCTGTTTACATACATACGCTCCTTGCCAGCAGTCAGGAGACAGAAGGCCAGAGGAAGAGACCCGAAGAGATAAAAATGAGAGGCAAAATACCCCTTCCCCAAAAGCGAGAGAAAAGAAAGAAGAGCACCGTCATCTAAAGAGCTAGAAGAAAGGAAGGAGGTGGCCCATCCTTGCAAAGGAAGACACACACAGAAGGCATTTCCTCTCCACAAATCCAGATAAAGGCTAGGGGAAGAATCATGGACAGTGACAATGATGGGAAGAGAGAGATTGCATTTCTCAGAGAACCAAGGAGAAAAATCGGTGCCCTGCCTCACCCAGAGAGGTCAAACTCACGGGGCCGACTCTCCATAAAATGCTCAAAAACCAGCTGGGGAACTATGGTAAAAGAAAAGTTGAATTTCTCAGAAGAGCCAGAAAGACCGCCTCAACCCAAAGAAAGGAATACAATCGCTCATCCTATCCCGCTTGGATTACTGCTTCAGCCTCCTTGCTGACCTCCCAGACTCGTGTTTCTTCCCGCTCCAATCCATACTTGGTTCTGCTGCCCGTATCATTTTTCCACGAAAACATCGAGGGCCTGTCACCACCCTCCTCAAAAAAGTCCCGTGGTTGCCCATCCACCTCCGGATCTAACAGAAACGTCTCACCGTTGGCTTTAAAACACTCAATCACCTTGCCCCGTCCTACCTCACCTCACTTCTCTCCTACAGCCCACCCCGTACACTCCGCTCCTCTAATGCTAACCTTCTCACTGTGCCTCGATATCGCCTCTTTCACCACCGACTCCTTGCTCACATCCTGCCTCTGGCCTGGAACGCCCTCCCTCCTCAAATCCGACTCTTCACCCTCCTTCAAAGTCTTATTGAAGGCACATCTCCTCCAAGAGGCCTTCCCAGACTAAGCCCTAAATTTCCTCATCTCTCACTCCCTTCTGCGTTGCCATGACTTTCTCCCTTTGCTCTTCCCCCATCCCAGGCCCGCAGCAATATAATCATTTATTTGTACTGATGTCTTTCTCCCCCCGTCCCCACAGACTGGGAGCTCATTGTGGGCAGGGAATGTCACTGTTTATTGTTGTATTTTACTTTCCCAAGCGCTTAGTACAGTTCTCTGTACACAGTAAGCACTTAATATATACAGTTGAATGAATGAATGAATTCTTGGGCCTGTCTCTCTGTGAAGTTTCCGGGAAACGCTGGAAACCACCATCCCTGAAGAGGGGAACATGGAGAAGGAAAGACTTGAAGAAGCAAAGATTCCAGGGGAGGTGCCGGCCCCCCCCCAAAGAACCGGTGCTAGAGGAAGAGGTGACACTCTCTGGAGAATCTGAACTACAGGAGAGAACGGGTGCTCTACACTGGATCCGGCAGAGGCCAGGAAAGGTAGAACCCAGCACTGGAAGATGAAAAATATTAGAGAACTTGCCCTCTTCCCCAGATTATCCCAGAGGAACTCAGGGAGTATTTCGAAGAGCTGCAGATGAGGACGAGGTACCGTCTCCAGAGCCACCCAAGGAAAGGAACTCCAGGCCGGGGGGAGGTCAGAGGGAAATTGGAAGATCCCATTTTGTTCCAGGACTGAGTTAAAGAATCACTGGAGATAGTGAAAAACTAAGCTCCTTAGTTACAGAACACTGGAAATCTTCAGAATAAGAAGGTTCAAATCACATGCAAAATGGGCTTTTGGTCACACGGTTTAATTACACCGTCAAGATCCATCAAGAGCGGAGATTGAAGGGCCGATCCCGCCTGGCTCGGCAGGGGCATTCCATCCAGGAAAGTGATCAAGCGTTATATCGTCAGGGCTTTCTCTTTCATTTCTCCTTTCCTTTCTCTGCACCGAGAGAAAGAGCAGAGAGGCAGAAGGAGGAAGGAAAGAGACGGAGGAAGTCAGGGGGATCGGTTAGCTTTTTTCTTCCCTCTTAGTTCCTTTGCCTTTATAGCTGAAACTCGGAATCGGGCCCACAAGATGGCAGCAGCAACTCATTGCTGCCTTTCACCAGCTTTCATGGGGGAGAAATTCGCCCCCTCCATTGAGGTGGTTTGCTTTCGTGGCCCTTCCCTTGAGGAAGGCAGGCGTCGTTCTAATTCTTCAAAAAACTCCATAGTTAGCAAGATATGGGGCCAGGCATCGGAATCTTTGTCACTTTTTAGGTAGAGAGATGAGCCGGGGATTGAAGAAAGGGAGCGCTTGGGAGAGAGTTGTCAAGGCTTCTAGAAAGAAGTTAGTCCAGACGGTAGCTCTGGTCTCTGTGGATGTGGCTTGCACGCATTGCCAGCCAATGGCCGAGTGAAGTCGGGGACAGTTGTGCAGGGACACATCCCCGGTTGCACTAATCAGAGCCTCGCGCAATGGACAGCCATTAAAGAAAGATTTTGCATAGAGAGGCAGATGTGGATGCCTGTTCAGATCTACAGAAGCCACTGTCTTTCTCTGCTCCACGGAACTTAATCGCTTAAAAAGGAAGCTTCCTGAAGGGGGTGAGTTTTGAAGAGGGTCTTGACTGAGGAGAGATGGGAGTGGGATGGTAGCCCAGCTGTTAGGGGGGCTTGGTCGAAGACCTGTACAGGTTGACAGCATAATAATAATGTTGGTATCTGTTAAGCGCTTACTATGTGCAGAGCACTGTTCTAAGCGCTGGGGTAGATACAGGGTAATCAGGTTGTCCCACGTGAGGCTCACAGTTAATCCCCATTTTACAGATGAAGTAACTGAGGCACAGAGAAGTTACGTGACTTGCCCACAGTCACACAGCTGACAAGTGGCAGAGCCGGGTGTCGAATCCATGACTTCTGACTCCGAAGCCCAGGCTCTTTCCACTGAGCCACGCTGCTTCCCCAATAATAATGTTGGTATTTGTTGAGCGCTTACTATGTTCAGAGCACTGTTCTAAGCGCTGGGGAAGATACAGGGTAATCATGTTGTCCCATGTGAGGCTCACAGTCTTAATCCCCATTTTACAGATGAGGGAACTGAGGCACAGAGAAGTTAAGTGACTTGCCTACAGTCACACAGCTGACGAGGCAGAGGCGGGATTCAAACCCATGACCTCTGACTCCCGAGCTCGTGCTCTTTCCACTGAGCCACGCTGCTTCATGTAGGATGAAGAGCAAAGTAATGATAATAATAATAATGTTGGCATTTAAGCACTTACTATGTGCAAGGCACTGTTCTAAGCGCTGAGGGAGATACAGGGTCATCAGGTTGTCCCACATGAGGTTCACAGTCTTAATCGCCATTTTACAGGTGAGGGAACTGAGGCCCAGAGAAGTGAAGTGACTTGCCCCCAGTCACACGTGGCAGAGCCGGGATTCTGAGTCCCAAGCCCGGGCTCTTTCCACTGAGCCACGCTGCTTCTCGAGGTAGGGAGAATAGGAAGAGACAACAGGAGAACATATAAACAATGCCATTACTGACTGTCAGTAATGTTAATTATAATGACGTTTAGTTGAGTGCTTACCGTGTGACAAACCATTTGGGCCGAATTTGAGGTAATCAGATTGGACACAGTCCATTCCACACAAGGCTCACAATCTAAGGCGCAGGGAGAACCAGTCTGTTACCCTCATTTTATTTCTGTCTCACCAAGGGTTGGATCTTTTACCCCCTGACAGGGAATGCGATCTAGGATCCAACCGCCACGCGTCAGGTTAGTTTTACCCTCCCTGTGATGTACGGTTGCCATCGTTAGCGTGCTCGGTACGAAGAGACCCGGAAGTTCAGACCTCACCCATCAGCCCGCCATGTCACTGCTGCTTAGAGGAGCAGCTTGGTGTTGTGGATAGAGCACGGGCCTGGGAGTCAGAAGGTCAGGGGGTCCTGATCCTGGCTCTGCCACTTGTCTGCTGTGTGACCTCGAGTAAGTACCTCCTCTTCTCTGGGCCTCAGTTATCTGGTCTGTAAAATGGGGATTGAGACTATGAGTCCCTTGTGGGACAGGGACTGCGTCCCACACGATTTGCTTGTATCCACCTCAGCACTTAGTAGAGTGTCTAGCACATAGTAAGCGCTTAATACATACCAGAGTTATTAGTGCCACAGGCATGGCCCTATCTCCCACGGGAGTGTGTGTGCCAGAGATGGCGGGCGAGCCCATCAGGACGTGATGGTGTCTGGATCCCAACAGAGGAGTAGTGGAAAGTCTCCATCTCCCTCGATGTCTCTCTTTTATGTGTCTCAGTGGAAAGAGCATGGGCTTTGGAGTCAGGGCTCATGAGTTCGAATCCCAGCTCTGCCACTTGTCGGCTGTGTGACTGTGGGCAAGTCACTTAACTTCTCTGTGCCTCAGTTCCCTCATCTGTAAAATGGGGATTAAGACTGTGAGCCCCACGTGGGACAACCTGATTCCCCTGTCTACCCCAGCGCTTAGAACAGTGCTCGGCACATAGTAAGCGCTTAACAAATACCAACATTATTATTATTATGTCTCTTTCCCCCTCTGTGGGTCTGTCTCTCCCACCCCTCCGGGTACGCCTGTGTCTCTGCCTTTGCTTCCCTCTCTGTCTCCGAGCTGTGTTTCCGCCTGTGCGCAGACCTATGTGAAGCGTGGGTCTTTTTGCTAGTATTTAATATTGGGTAACTTTCTCTCTTCACTGCTTGACCTCTTCCCCTGTCCCTTGGCTGCCTTCTGAAAGCACATCGGTGATCTCTGCAGAACTCTTTCCCTTTGGATTTCTGCTTCTTCTGGTCAGTCCAGAAACACTCCGAGGAGCAGATTTCTTTGTGGAGATTTGGCTCTGAAAGAGATAAACAAAGAAGAGCGATGTTTACAAAATGGGTGAGTAGGTTCTAATTTTTCTCCAGACAGGTTTGCCTCTAACTAAATGTAATAACACAGGGCGAATGCAGTGCAGGGTAAGAGTGGTTGGGAGCAGCACTTGAGCATAAGCTCAGAAACCAGATGCTATTTGGTTTTGTTGGTTTCAGGGCAACCTCAACTGTGGGGGATAGGGAGAGCGACGGAGACCATCACCCCCATGGAACTGGGACGTGGGGGCAAAGCCGCATGGTTTGGGGGTCGGCCCATCCCGCACCCCTCCTTGCCCATTTGCTTGTTGCGCTCCGTGCCCCAGAGGGAAACATGCCTGGCAAGGGAGTGAGAGTGTAAATGGTGCTTCACAAACCGCTTCACGTGGGTTCTCGGTCTCGGGACCCAGATTCACCTGTCATCGACAGGAAATTCCGTCATCATCTCCGGGTCCCTCTCGGTGGCGCCTGAGAAGGCCACGGACGGTGAGTGAGCCTACGGTAGGAGGAAGCCCCCGGAATCTTGGCTCTCGGGTCGAAGCTGGAGTGTACTTGTCCATCTCCAAAAGTGCCACCTCTTCGGTGATTGTGGCTCAAGGGTACTTGGGAGACTTCTGTACAACATGCCCACAGAACGAAAGCTGTGACGGACGTGAAACTCTGGCCCAGATCGCCAACTCGGTAGCTTCACTGATGCTCAGCCAGGAACATCTGAATATATGCTCACACATACGCTATATTCACCAGTTTATACGGTGCACCGTTCTATAGCAGACACTAGAAGAATCTCCAGTATGGGACGCGTGGATCCACGTCTCCTCCTTATGGCATACCTGACAAAAATAAAGGCCTATTTGATGACCTCCACGTTTAAAAAATTCAGTTTTTTCCCTTCAGGGCTTGGCAAAAAAACTCTTTAAACCACATCAGATTTTCTTGACATTGTGTAACTCTTGAGTAAATCCAAGCTGATTTGCCAACTTTTTTTGGCCAAGTTTCTGCTGCAGGGAAGGGCCAACTCGAGTTAGGTCACTGGTCAAGCAAAAAGGGGGCGGGGGGGGGGGGAGACAGAGATAGAGGGGGTGGGGTGCGGAGAGAGAAATGAAAAGGAGGGAATTCTTTTAAAAAAAAATACTGTAGTGGTGGGTTGAATATTAAGCTGGGGTGGAACTTTGCCCTCTCAGGTAAACTCTGGGAGGAGATTCAAGAAGCTCAAATCAGGTGACACCTCTTAACAGATGTAAATGGTAAATCGATAATGCTTCCGAGCTCTAGCCCGCTGCTCTTGCCGCTCACCCCGCCAAGTTGCGCTTCTGAGTCAGACCCCTCCCTTGGAGCTTAACAATCATCTTCCCAGATGAAGATAGATGTGGGGGAACAATTAAATATTAAAAGTCAGACTCAGAGGCTCTGGCTTTATTTCCAAAAAAGCAGAATGAAAGAGGGGGAAAAGTGGGCTGGATTGTCAGAGGAAAAAGCAGTATTCATCTTGGGAGCAGAAGTCTGGCCAGATGACTCCATGTGCTCCCAGTTCAGCTGGAATCATCATCATCATCAATGATATTTGAGTGTTTACAACGTGCAGAGCACTGTACTGTTTGGGAGAGTACCACAGAGTTGTCAGACGTATTTCCTGCCCACGACGAGCTCCCAATCTAGAGGATGGCTGCAGGCCCACTTTCTCAAGGCTGCAAAGTGAGCGCTTAGATGTCACAACCTTTTGTGTGTGGAATCTTTGCTCTCTTTTTTTCTCCATCTATAATCCCCTGGTGCTAATTTCAGGCAAGCAGAGGTTAAGCTGAATTTCACAGCACTTTTTGGCCAGGTTCTTCTGGGCCTACAGGAAGTTAAGGGGGCTTGAAGTTTCTCCTTGGTTTTGGCCCTCTCAGAGTGGGAAGCTGTCTAGCTCCATCCAGTGTTTCCTGATTCTTGACTGGCGCACCTCACCGTCTGAGCGAGGAAGCCACATTGCGCTCGGGTGGGATGGGATGGTTTCTATTTCTTTGGGAAAGGAGAAAAGCAGCATGGCCTAGCGGAACTCAACCAATCAATCAATCAATCAGTCAATCCATGGCGTTTATTGAGTGCTTCCTATATGCACTCTCTAAAGCCCTTGGGAGAGTACACTACAACAGAATTAGCAGTCACGTTCCCTGCCCATAAGGAGCTTACATTCCAGAGGGGGAGATGTGCATTCATATGAATAAATAATTTATAATACGCAATTGAAAGATGCGTACAGAAGTGCCATGGGGTTGGGAAAGAGCATGGGCCCGGGAGTCAGAGGACCTGGGTGCCAATTCCAGCTCTGCCAATAGCCTGCTGGGTGACCTTGAGCAAGTCGCTTACCTTCTCTGTGCCTTAGTTACCTCATCTGCAAAATGGGGATTCAATACCTCCTCTGCCTCCTACTTAGACGGTGAGCCCCATGTGGGACAGGGACCGCGTCCAGCCTGATAAACGCGTGTCTATCCCAGCATTCAGAGCGGTGCTTGACACAAGGTAAGCACTTACCATACATGATAAAATTTAAAAAATGCTGCTGCTATTCTGTGTTCATTTACTCATTCAGTCGTATTTATTGAGCACTTACTGTGTGCAGAGGACTATACTAAGCGCTTGGGAGAGTACTATGTAACAATAACAAGACTCATTCCCTGCCCACAGAGAGACAGTCTAGAGGGGGAGACTCACATTAATATAAATAAATTACAGATATGTACATAAGTGCCATGTGACTGAGATGAATAAAGGACGCAAGTCAGGGCGACGCAGAAGGGAATGGGAGATGAGGAAAGGGAGGTTGAATCAGGGAAGGCCTCTTGGTCAGGGAGGCTTTGAATGTGGGAAGAATAATTGTCTATCAGATTTGAGCAGAGAGGCCATTCCAGGCCAGAGGCAGGATGTGGGCGAGGGGTCGGAGGTGAGATAGACAAGATCGAGGTACAGTGAGAAGGTTAGCACTAGAGGAGCAAAGTGTGCGGGTTGGGAGAGTAGCGAGGTGAGATAGGAGGGGGCAAGGAGATTCGACTGCTTTAAAGCCGATGGCGAGGAGTTTTTGTCTGATGCGGAGGTGGATGGGCAACCACCGGAGTTTCCTGAGGAGGGGGGGGGAAACATGTCCCGAACGTTTTTGTAGAGAATGATCCAGGCAGCAGAGTGAAGTATGGACTGGAGTGGGGAAAGACAGGGGGCTGGGAGGTCAGCAAGGAGGCTGGTACAGTAATCAAGTAATCAAGGCAGGGGAGGATAAATGATTGTATTAACGTGACAGCGGTTTGGACGGGGAGGAAAGGACAGATTTTAGTGATGTCGTGAAGGTGGGAGAAACCGGATTTAGCGATGGGCTGAATATGTAGGTGGAACAAAAAGAGGAGTCAAGGGTAATGCCAAGGTGAGGGGCTTGTGGGACAGGAAGGACGGTGGTGCCGTCTCCGGAGATGGAAAAGTCAGGGGGAGGGCAGGGTTTGGGTGGGAAGACAAAGAGTTCTGTTTTGGAGATGTTAAGCTTGAGGTGACGGGAGGGGAGCCTTCCCAGACTAAGCTTACCCCCTTTTCCCTCTGCTCCCTCTGTTCCCCCTCTGCTCCCCCTCTGCTCCTCCCCCTTCCCCCTTCACCTCCCCTCAGCTAAGCCCCCTTTCCCCACTTTCCCTCTGCTCCTCCCCCTCTCCCTTCCCCTCCCCTCAGCACTGTGCTCATTTGGATATATTTTTTATTACCCTATTTATTTGGTTAATGAGGTGTACATCCCCTTGATTCTGTTTATCGTGATAACGTTGTCTTGTTTTCGTTTCGTTCTGTTCCGCTCTGCCGTCCGCCTCCCCCGATTAGACTGTGAGCCTGTCACTGGGCGGGAATGGTCTCTATCTGTTGCCGAATTGTCCATTCTGAGCGCTTAGTACAGTGCTCTGCACATCGTAAGCGCTCAATAAATACTATTGAATGAATGAACCTAACAGCTGCTCCTGCTCAACTACTTCCCTGCAGTCCAAACTCCATGCTGCTGCCCAATCCCAGTTCCCTCTGTATCACCCAAAATCTCCTTACCGTTGACCCCAAGGCTCTCCACCAGCTCCCTCTGTTTTATCCTCCGCTTCTCTTCCCCTCCTACCCCCCAGCTCGCTCTCTCCATTCCTCACAAGGTCAGCTTCAAGCCGTACCTCACTCGCACCTCATCTGCTTCCAACCCACCGCTCCCTCTAGAGCACAGGCCTGGGAGTCAGAAGGACCCGGGTTCTAAACCCGGCTCAGCCACATGTCTCCCGCGTGACTTTGGGCAAGTTACCTAAGTTCTCTAGGGCTCAGTTACCTCACCTCTAAAATGGGGATTAAGAGCGCGAGCCCCATGTAGGAGAGGGACAGTGTCCAGCCTGATTAACTTGTATCTACTTTAGCGCTTAGAACAGTGCTTGGCACATAATAAGCGCTTAACAAGCATCATAATGATCATTATCCTTGGCCTGGACCTGCCCCCCGTCCCTAAGTCCGCCGGACCTCAGCGCGTCTCTCCTTAGAGAAGCAGCAAGGTCTAGTGGAAAGGCCTGGGAGTCAGAGGACCTGGGTTCTAACTCTGACTCCAACACTTGCCTGCTGTGTGACCTTGGGCAAGTCACTTTACTTCTCTGTGCCTCAGTTCCCCCATCTGCAAAATGGGGATTCAACACCCGTCCTCCCTCCTACTTAGGCTGTGGGACCTCCTTATCTTGTATCTACCCCAGTGCTTAACAGATGTCACAAGTAGAAACCCTCTAAAATCTCACCTCCTACAGCAAGCTTTACACAGCTCCCCGAGTCATATTACTCCATCAGTCGCTGTTAGCACTAATGTATTTATTATATCCATGCTCAACACTTTTTGTCAATATTTTTATGTTTGTCTCTCCCGTTAGAGGGTAAGCTTCTGTGGGGAGGAAACGTGTCTTAGGTTTCTCTTGTATTTTTCTGCTGCATCCAGTGGACAATGAATACCCTTGTAACTTCTACTAATATTGATAATGGTAATATCTGTTGAGTGCTTACTGCATGCCAAACGCTGTTCTAAACTCTGGGGTGGATATAGGCAAACTGGGTTGGACACAGTCTCCGTCCCACGTGGGCCTCACAGGCTTAGTCCCCATTTTACAGATGAGGTGTCTGAGGCACGGAGAAGTGAAGTGACTTGTCCGAGGTCACACAGCAGAGAGGTGGAGGAGCCGGGATTCAAACACAGGTCCCTCTGACTCCCAGGCTCCGGTTCTACTGCATTCTACTGGTTAAAAGCTTTGGCCAACTAAGAAGTAGCGTGGTTTTAGAAAGCAGGGGAGTTGTTCTCTATTCGAAAAAGAGGCTGCTGCTGATTCATTCATTCATTCAATAGTAATTATTGAGCGCTTACTATGTGCAGAGCACTGTACTAAGCGCTTGGAATGTACAATTCGGAAACGGATAGAGACAATCCCTGCCCAATGACGGGCTCACAGTCTAAACGATCGGAGTGAATGCACGATGCCCATCGATCAATGGTATTTGAGATTATACTGCACGCAGAGCGTTTGGGAGAGTACAACACAGTAGAGTTGGCAGCCACGATCCCTGCCCACTAAGAGCTTAAAGTCTAGCAGGGCATACAGACGTTTAAAAAAAATTACAGATGGGGAAATAATAATTATTATTATTATGATAATGTCATGCATTTAGTGTCATGCATTTATGTGTCAAGCACTGTATTACGGGAGTTGTGAGCCCGATGTGGGACAGGGACTGGGTCCAACTCAATTATCTTGGAGCTATCCTAGCGCCTAGTACGTTCCTTAGTAAGTGCTTAACAAATTCCACAATTATTTTCACTAAGCGCTGGGGTAGATACGAAATAATCGGGTCCCACATGGGGCTCACGGTCTAAGTAGGAAAAACAGCAATCGAATCCTCATTTTGCAGATGAGGGAACAGAGGCACAGAGCAGCTAAGCAACTTGCCTAAGGTCACACAGTAGCCACGTAGTGGAGCGGGGATTAGAACCCAGGTCCTCTGATTCCCAGGCCTATGCTCTTTCCACCAGGCCACGCTGCTTCTTGTGGAAATGGGAAATGGCAGAGTGTCTGGAAATGTGTACCTAAGAGCTGTGGGGCTGAGGGTGGGGAGAATATCAGTGCTTAGAGGGTACAGAGCTTAGTGCGTAGGCCACACAGAGGGAGGGCGGAGAGGGGAAATTAGGGTTGAATAGGGGAAGGTCTCTTGGAGGAGATAAGATTTTAGTTGGGCTTCAAAGGTGGGGAGAGTGGTGGATTGTCATTTAATGAAGAGGGGGGGAGTTCCAGGCCAGAGGAAGGATATAGGCCTGGGATCAGCAGCGAGGTAGAGGACATCGAGGTACAGAGAGCAGGTCGGCGTTAGAGGAAAATCATTGAGAGGAATGATATTGGGAGAGAATCTTTTGCACACCGGGGCAATGGAAATTCATTCAATAGTATTTATTGAGCGCTTACTATGTGCAGAGCACTGGACTAAGCGCTTGGAATGTACGGTTCGGCAACAGAGACGATCCCTGACCAATGACGGATAGCACACTTTGCCAGCCCCCTGCTTTTAGGGTGACCATTTTTCAGGCACCAGTGATTAGTAATAATAATGATGATGATGATTATGGTATTTGTTAAGCGCTTACTATGTGCCAAGCACTGTTCTAAGTCCTGGGACAGATACAAGGTGATCAGGTTGTCCCACGTGGGACTCGCAGTCTTAATTCCCATTTTTCAGATGAGGGAACTGAGGCACAGAGAAGCGAAGTGACTTGCCGACAGTCACACAGCTGACAAGCGTCGGAGCGGGGATTAGAACCCCCGATCTCTGACTCCCAAGCCCGGGCTCTTTCCACTGAGCCACGTTGCTTGTCTGAGAGGTTAAAAGGGGGAAAGGTGTGTCCTAGCAATATCAGGACGTGTGCTTGAGTTATTCTTGCACTAATGATAATGCTTGGCATTGAGACACCCACCCTCGCTCATCCACCCTCCTTGTGTCCAGCAGCGCACATGACTAGAGAAAGTGTTAGTCCCGGGGTCACAGAGCAGAATATCTCCAAGGCCTCAGCAGCAGCAAACCCTTTTCACTGTGCCCATTTTACAAGCCATTGTTAAATGCTTCAGAGTGACTTTAGGCTCCAGGGGCTTTTTCTGTTATCTCGCAAAGACAAGTTAACAAAGAACAAAATGAAGAGGAAGACGAACAAAATAATATACTGGTGCCCTCTGCCCGATTAGACAGACCAGAACTGGAAAACAGCCAGAAGGTATGTGCAGACGAAGGCGGTTGAATAATAATGGTATTTCTTAGATGTGCTTGGCCTGGGGTGGATACAAGCTAATCAGGTTGGACACAGGCCCCGTCCCACATGGGGCTCCCAGTCTTCATCCCCGTTTTCCAGATACGGTAACTGAGGCCCAGAGCTGTTAAGTGACTGGCCCGAAGTCACACAGCAGACAAGTGGCAGAGCTGGGATTGGAACCCAGGTTCTTCTGACTCCCAGGCCCGGGCTCTAGCCGAATCTTGTCATGTACAGTCCCTGTTCCACATGGAGTTCACAGGCTAAAGGGGAGGGAGAACACGAATAATTTAATTTATATTTTACAGATGAGGAGACTGAAGCCCAGAGAAGTTGAGTAACCTTCACAAGGTTGCATAACAGGTAAGTGGGAAGGCCGGGATTTAAACGGAGAAGGAGAATGGCGTAGCGGATAGAGCTCGGGCCTGGGAGTCAGAAGGTCGTGAGTTCTAATCCTGGCTCTGCCACTTTGCTGTGTGACCTCGGGCAAGTCACTTCACTTCTCTGGCCCTCAGTTCCCTCATCTGGAAGACAGGGATTGAGACCGTGAGCCTCATGTGGGACAGGGACCGTGTCCAATCCAATTTGCTTGCACCCACCCCAATGCTTAGTACAGCGCCTTGCACCAAGCTCTTTTCACTAGCCCCCGCTGCTTCTTCAACAGAACAGTGAGACCCAGATTTTGCTTTTTGCAACCCAAGGAGTGAAAACACGAAACGTCGGGCAGCGCTGCATTACAGTCGGTCTTTGGCGAGACCTGTGAGGTGTCCAAACGTCTAGTGGTCCTGTTGAAAAGTGACAAGGGACGTGCAGAGATGGAAAGGAAAAACTACATTTCCCAGGAAGCAAAGGGGGCGGAGTCACTTCCCTTTTTTCACCAAGGTGTGGGGTGGCCCAGGAGAGGGCCGAGACCCCTCTTGAGGAGTCGGAGGCAACTTCTTTCACTTTTCTTCTGGTGCTGGTGAAGTGAGGGGCTTCTTCTTCCCCCTGAGAAGCAGGTTCCACAACGGTAAGATGTCCCTAAATTCTAATTAGGCTGATGTGAAAGTAGGCCAGGGAAATGAAGGTTGATGGGATTTTTCTGGTGGCAAATTTAAGGCTGTGATCTTGAATCTCCATTTGAATGTACTCTCTCGCATTCTTTTAAATTGTAGCTCTGATTAAAATATTGTTAGTAGAAGTGTGTAATCAAATTTTACAGTGCTTCAAAGGACCCCCAACAGAGTCGCCTTTCAGATTCCGACAAGATCTCGCCTCGCCTTTATTCTTACTTGGGTTGGTCGCGGGCTCGGCCGGCTCCTCATTCTGGGTATTTTAGCAAGGTCTCGAAAAGTAGGCGAGTCGAACCCAAAATATATAAAACCCAATGGACAAAAACATGTAAATGTTTACGAAGTGAATTTCAACTGCAGAGGTACTTAGGGGCGAACCGAGGAGGGTCTGGATCAGGCAGGGGGCGGGGATTAATCTGGGAAGGTTTGGGGGTGGGGGGTGGAAGTGAGTTTTTATAATACAGCTTTGAAGAGGCAAATGGTAGAGAGAAGTGTGGGGGAGATATTTCCTGGTAGACAAAAGGGTATGTGTGGTGTTCAGGGGCAGGTGAACTGAATGGGAGCAGGGTTGGTTGCCTGGAGTGGAGAAATGAGTTCCACAGATCAAGGCAGGTTGCTGAAGAGAAGGGCTAGGCCTCTCGGTAAATATTTACCAGACAGCTCCACCACCACAGTGGAAGAACAGCGGTGGAAGAACCCATTAATTCTTATCTTGAACTATCTTAGTGATTATTTCCCGGCAGAATGCTGCAGTGCTGGTTTGACTTCTCCAAGAACCTGAGATGAGAGTAAACATTTCCCACAGGGGCCCGGCATGTGCCACCATCGTAATCCGTTCCAAAGTGCAAAAATTAGACTTATTGAGCCTTGCCTCCCACTTGCGATTTCTTAGGTTGAGTCATGTTCAATGAAACCACTTAACATCCAGGAAACATTAGAGGATCGGCTCGCTTTGGATTGGTTAGCAGCAGGATAGTCTGTCATTTAAAGCCTCTACTGGCCAGAGATTCTTGCACGGTTATGAATCGCAGAGGCCATTCTCGTAATTCGGTTCCCGTCACCGAAAGAGGCCACAGTGAAGTAGCGAGGTCTAAGGGACAGTGCCCAGGCCAGGACTGAAGAGATTTGAGTTCCAATCCAGGCCTCTGTGGCTTAGGTCAACTTCCTGGTTGCCTCTGTTTCCTCACCTTACTTTCTCCAAGGGAATGCGAATAGAGGTTTGACTTTTCTGGGGTTAATTATCTAATGGACAATCCATCGGTAATATTTATGGCGTGCTTACTGTGTTCGGAGCGGCACAGTATAGTGGAATTGGGAGACGTGATTCCCGTGACCCAGGATGTTTGCTTTTCCTCCCTTTAGTTGCCCAAATTTTGCTGCTTGTTCCTGTCTAACCCTGTGTCATTTTAAAATTAAAATATAGAGCCCCTCCAGCGAGGTGGGGCAGGAGCTAGGAAAAATGGACATGGGAGAACTGAAATCGTGCCATTTTGCTCCTCACTAGCAGCTACAGTGAAACCTTTTTTTATGGTATTTGTTAAGTGTTTAATATGTCAGCCAGTAATCCTATTTATTGCACATTTACTACCTGCAGATCACTGTACTAAGCTCTTGGGATAGAACGCATAACAATAAATAGACACATCCCTGCCCGCAACGAGCTTATAATAATAATAATAAGCGTGTTATTTGTTAAGGACTCACTATGTGCTAGGCGCTGTACTGAGCACTGGGGTAGATATAAGATAATCAGGCTGGACGCAGTCCTCGACCCACATAGGGCTCATAATCTTAATCCTCATTTTACAGATGAGGAAACTGAGGCACAGAGAAGTGAAGTGACTTGCTGGATCACCCAGCAGACAAGTGACGGAGCGGAATTAGAACCCAGGTCCTTCTGACTCCCAGGCCTGTACTCTATCCACTAGGTGATGCTGCTTCAGTGGAGGACACTAATGTTTGTGGATTATCTTTTGATTCCCCTTCCCTGAATTACCCCTATGCCGATTACCGTGGATACACAATCAAGCAGTCAGTCAGTGGTATTTATCGAGTGCTTACTCTGTGCAGAACACTGTACTGAGCATTTGTCTTGTCTTTTGCCATCGAGTCGCCTCCTACCCGTAGCGACTCCACGGACACCTCCCCCCCAGAACGCCCCACCTCCGTCTGCAATCGTCCTGGTAGTGGATCGGTAGAGTTTTCTTGGTAAAAATACAGCAGTGGTTTACCGCTGCTTTCTTCCGCGCCGTCAACTTCGCCATCTACTCTCTCCCGTGCCGCTGCTGCCCAGTATAAGTGAGTTTTGACTTCATTCATTCAATAGTATTTATTGAGCGCTTACTATGTGCAGAGCACTGTATTAAGCGCTTGGAATGTACGAATCGGTAACGGATACAGTCCCTGCCCTTTGACGGGCTTACAGTCTAACCGGGGGAGACCGACAGACAGAAACAATAGCAATAAATACAATCAAGGGGATGAACATCTCATTAAAACAATAGCAAATAAATAGAAGCAAGGTGATGTACATCTCATTAGCAAAATAAATAGGGTAATGAAAATATATACATTTGAGCGGAGGAGTACAGTGCTGAGGGGAGGAGAAGGGAGAGGGGGAGGAGCAGAGGGGAAGGGTGGAAAAGAGGGCTTAGCTGAGGAGAGGTGAAGGGAGGGGTGGAGGGGGAGCAGAGGGAGCAGAGGGAAAAGGGGGGCTCAGTGTGGAAAGGCCTCTTGGAGGAGGTGAGCTTTAAGTAGGGTTTTGAAGAGGGGAAGAGAATTAGTTTGGCGGAGGTGAGGAGGGGAGGGCGTTCCGGGACCGCGGGAGGACGTGGCCCGGGGGTCGACGGCGGGATAGGCGAGAACGGGGACGGTGAGGAGGTGGGCGGCAGAGGAGCGGAGCGTGCGGGGTGGGCGGTGGAAAGAGAGAAGGGAGGAGAGGTAGGAAGGGGCAAGGTGATGTAGAGCCTCGAAGCCTAGAGTGAGAAGTTTTTGTTTCGTGCTGAGGTTGATAGGCAGCCACTGGAGGTTTTTAAGAAGGGGAGTGACATGCCCAGATCGTTTCTGCAGGAAGATGAGCCGACTTGTAGCTGATGGCCTTCCACTCGCTAGTCACTGGCCAAGCTAGGAGTGGAACGGGTAGGCCTCTGCTTGACTCTCCCTCCCGCAGCCGAGACTGGTAAGAAACTCTCCAGGTGTGATCATGAGAGGGGACTAGGTTTGGGAGAATACAATAGAACAGCATTAGTAGACAGGTTCCCTGCCCACAAGGACGTTATAGCCTATAACATTCAAATAAATTACAGATATGATTGCAGATCTCCAGGGCAGAATTTCTGATTGGGAAAACACTCACCGTGTTGATTTGTATGAGGAAATGCTGGGGGAAAAATTACAAGTCTCCCTTTGTTCCGTTCAGATGGAAGACAATCCACACAGATATAGATACGCAGCATGTATGTCTTTCTTATGCTGGAAACTGAGGCACAGAGACAGGGCTTAGAACTTGGGGCAGAGGGAGCCTCAGGACCTTATGGGGAAGCAGCATGGCCTAGTGGAAAGAGGACCTGGGTTCTAATCCCAGCTCTGCCAAGTGGTTGCTGTGTGACGTTGGACAAGTCACTTCATCTCCCTGAACCTCAGTTTCCTTATCTGTCAGAAGGGGATTCATTACCTGTTCTCCTTCTGATTTAGCCTGTGCGCCTCATGTGGAACAGGGACTATGTTGGACCTGATGATCCTGTATCTATCCCAGCACTTATCAGCACATTACCACACAATGCATGAAGCAGCGTGGCTCAGTGGAAAGAGCCCCCCACGGGCTTGGGAGTCAGAGGTCATGGGTTCGAATCCCGGCTCCGCCACTTGTCAGCTGTGTGACTGTGGGCAAGTCACTTAACTTCTCTGTGCCTCAGTTACCTCATCTGTAAAATGGGGATGAAGACTGTGAGCCCCATGAGGGACAACCTGCTCACCTTGTACCCCCCCCCAACGCTTAGAACAGTTAAGCGCTTAACGAATACCAATGTTATTAGTATTATTATTACCACGATTATTATCGCATATGCCTCAAGAAGCAGCGTGGCATAATGGAAAGAGTGCAAGACTGGGAGTCAGGATACCTGGGTTCTAATCCCGGCTCTGCCGTTTGCCTGCTCGGTGACCTTGGGCAAGGCATTTAAGTTCCCCGGGCCTCAGTTTTCGAATCTGTGAAATGGGAATTCGATTCCAGTCCTCCCTCCCTCTTAGACTGCGAGCCCCAGGTGGAACAGGGACTGTGTCTGTCCTGACGATCTTCTGTCTACCCCAGCGGCTAGTAGAGTGCTAGGCGCAGAGTACACACTTAAGGAGCACCATTAGATTGTTATTATCTGCCCAGGCGAGGTGACAAGCATAAGGATAGGGAGGGGAGGTTCTGCCAGCAGCAGAAGAGATGACTGGAATATACGGAGAGAAGCTGGAGGTTAGGCAACCTTGGCCCCGGGAACTTTCTGGAAGCTGGAAATTGCCACCAGGTCTGCGGGGAGCCTGGTCTTACTTGTGCAGTCAGGCAAGCCTTATTGGAAATGTTGTTTTAAATCCTGCTGCTTCCAGAAAACTGCACTCTCTGGAATAGTACCAGCAGTTTTCCAGACTCAGCCTCCTGGCTTTCTGTAGGATGGCCATTCCATAATCCTATAGAAATTTGAATTTCTACTGGCATAAAGTTTGCTCTCTCAGCAGATCTTCATCTTGCATCACAGGAGAATAAACTTTCTGGGCATTAAGATCTAATGTTATTGAGGAAAACCCAATCAATCAATAATATTTACTGATACCCTACCGTGTGCGGAGCACTGACCTAAGCACTTGGAAGAGGACAACAGTTAGTAGACACGATCCCCGATCTCGGGGAGTTTAAAAGCTAGCGCAGGGGAAAGAGTCCTGCGTGGAGTGGTAGGGTCTAAGCCAGGCCGTCAAGTCTCAGAACCATTCAGCGCCTCTGTTTCCCCATCTGCAACCTGGAAATAATCATGTCAATCGTATTTACTGAGTGATTTATATGAGCAAAGCGCTGAACTAAATGCTTGGGAGAGTAAAATGCAACAGAGCCGGTAGACATGTTGCCTGCCCATAACTAGCTTACAGTCTAGAGGGCGATACGGACATTAATAGAAATTAATAAATTACAGATACGCACACAAATGCTGGGGGTCGAGGGTGGGGTGACTAAAGGGAGCAAAACCAAGTGCTAAAGGAGGCACACGAGGGAGTGGGAAAAGAGGAAATGAAGTCTTAGTCGGGGAAGGCCCCTTGAAGGAGATGTGCTTTTAATAGGGCTTTGAAGGGGAGAAGGGTGATAGTCCACAGGATATGAAGAGGGAGGGCGTTCCAGGCCAGAGGGTGGATGTGGGAGAGGGGTCGGAGGCGAGATAGATGAGATCGAGGTACAGTGAGTAGGTTGGCATTAGAGGAACAAAGTGTGCGGGTTGGGTCGTGATAGGAAATCAGCAAGGTAAGGTAGGAGGGGGAAAGCGGATTGAGTGCTTTAAAGCCTATGATGAGGAGTTTCTGTTTGATGCAAGCATGGATGGGCAACCACTGGAGGTTCTCGAGGAGTGAGGAAGCACGGACCCAACAGTCTTGTAGAAAAATGATCCGGGCGGCAGAATGAAGTATGGACCGAAGTGGCGAGAGACAGGAGGCAGGGAGGTCAGCAAGGAGGCCGATGCAGTAATCAAGGCAGGATAGGAAAAGTGCTTGGATTCACGTCGTGGCGGTTTGAATGGAGAGGAAAGGATGGATTTTAACAGTGCTGCGAAGGTTGAACCGACAGGATTGGGTGACAGATCGAATACGTGCATTAAATAAGAGAGATCGGTCTAGGATAACGCCACGGTTATGGGCTTGTGAGACGGGGCGGATGGCGGTGCTGTCTAGTGATGGGAAAGTCATGAGGTCAAGATTTGAGTGGGAAGATGAGAATCTCTGTTTTGAACATGGTAAGTTTGAGCTGTCGGCAGGGCGTTCGAATAGAGATGTCCCGAAGGCAGGAGAAACCACAAGACTGCGGAAAAGACAAGAGATCAGGGGTGGAGATGTAGATTTGGGCGTCGTCTGTATAGAAATGGTAGTGAAGCAGGGGGAGTGAATGAATTCTCCAAGGGAGAATGGAAGGGGACCCAGAATTGAGTCTTGAGGGGCTCCCACTATTAGAGGGTGGGAGGCAGAGGATGACCCTGTGAATAAGCAAGCCAGAGAGACAGGAGGAGAACCAGGAAAGGACGGTGTCAGTGAAGTTAAGCTTGTATAATGTTTCCAAGAGAAGGGGGTGATCGACAGTGTCGATGGCCGCTGAGAGGTTGAGGAGGATGAGGGAGTAGGGGCCGCCGGATTCAGCAGAAAGGAGATCATCGATGACTCTGAGAGGGCAGTTTCAGTGGAGCGAAGGGGGCGGAAGTCAGATCGGAGGGGGGCGAGGAGAGAACTGGAGGAGAGGAAGTGGAGACCACAGAGTTCGGAGTGGAATGGTAGGAAAGAGATGGGACGATAACTGGAAGGAGCTGTGGAGTCAAGGGAGGGTTAGTTTAGGATGGGGGAGACATGAGCATGTTTGAAAGAAGTGGGGAAGAAGTGAACATTGAAGATGGCAGTCAGGGAGGGGAATTCATTCATTCATTCAATCGTATTTATTGAGCGCTCACTGTGTGCAGAGCACTGTACTAAGCGCTTGGAAAGGACAATTCAGCAACACGTAGAGACGATCCCTGCCCAACAGTGGGCTCACAGTCTAGAAGAGGGGAGACAGACTTCCAACCAAGTAAACAGGCATCGATAGCATCAATATAAATGAATAGAATTATAGATATACACACATCATCAATAAAATAAATAGAATAGTAAATAGCTATATATATCCACAAGTGCTGTGGGGCGGGGTGGGGGTAGGGCAGAGGGAGCGAGTTGGGGTGATGGGGAGGGGAGGAGGGCCTCTTGGAGGAGGTGAGCTTTCAGTAGGGCTTTGAAGGGGGGAAGTGTGTTAGTTTGGGGGATGTGAGGAGGGAGGGCATTTCAGGCCAGAGGTGAGTCGTGGGCCAGGAGTCGGACGGCGGGACAGGCGGGAACGAAGCGCGGTGAGAAGGTTAGCGGCAGAGGAGCGGAGCGTACGGGGTGGACTGTAGAAGGAGAGAAGGGAGGTGAGGTAGGAGGGGGCCGGGTGATGGAGAGCTTTGAAGCCAACAGTGAAGAGTTTTTGAAGAAAGGAGTTGGCAAGTGATTTGATAAGGTGTGAAGGGATTTGAAATAATAACATCTGTCTCCTACCTATACAATGTATCACACCCAATGGGCTCTTGTCTTATCTTGTCTTCCGCTGGCGACCCATAGCGACGCCGTGGACACATCTCTCCCCGAACGCCGCAGTGGTTCGGTTCCGGAAGCGTATCCATAGAGTTTTCTTGGTAAAAATCCGGAAGTGGTTTATCACCGCCTCCTCCCGCGTGGCGAACCTGAGTCTCCGCCCTCTCCCATACCGCTGCTGCCCAGCACGGGGGAGTTTGGGCTTGTAGCAGATGGCCTTCCGCTCGCTAGCCACTGGCCAGGCTGGGAACGGTACGGGTAGGCCTCTGCTTGACTCTCCCTCCCGTAGCCGAGACTGGTGGAGGACTGGAAACTCTCCAGGTGCGACCCTGAGAGGGTAATGGGCTCTTAGTAAGAACCATTACTTCTGCTTCTGCTCTCCGATCTTCCCAGAGACCGTGGGAGAATTAGTATGAAAGCATACATCAAACTTATTGAGATTCTCAGAAGAAAGGTGCTATAAAAACCCAAGGTAATATTAGCTTTTCTTCCTGAAAATAGACACCCCTATCAGAGTATTCAGCATTCCCTAGTTATCGATACCGGTGGAAAAACGAATAGTTTGTGAGGAGAAAGATTAGTGGGTTTGATTTAGAAAAGTCGGAGACGTGAATGACTGGAAAGTGTAAGTTAAACAAAAAAGAAAAAAAACTTCCTGGGAGTTTTTAAAGGCAAAGGAGCAGTGTGTCCCAGTGAAAAGAGCACAGGCGTGGGAGTCAGTGGACCTGAGTTTTAATCCCAGCTCCCCCACTTGTCTGCCGTGTGACCTTGTGCAAGTCATTTAACTTCTCCGTGCCTCCGTTCCCTTAGCTTTCATTCATTCATTCATTCAATAGTATTTATTGAGCGCTTACTATGTGCAGAGCACTGTACTAAGCGCTTGGGATGAACAAGTAGGCAACAGATAGAGACAGTCCCTGCCGTTTGACGGGCTTACGGTCTAATCGGGGGAGACGGACAGACAAGAACAATGGCACTAAACAGCGTCAAGGGGAAGAACATCTCGTAAAAACAATGGCAACTAAATAGAATCAAGGCGATGTACAATTCATTAACAAAATAAATAGGGTAACGAAAATATATACAGTTGAGCGGACGGGTACAGTGCTGTGGGGATGGGAAGGGAGAGGTGGAGGAGCAGAGGGAAAAGGGGAAAATGAGGCTTTAGCTGCGGAGAGGTAAAGGGGGGATGGCAGAGGGAGTAGAGGGGGAAGAGGAGCTCAGTCTGGGAAGGCCTCTTGGAGGAGGTGATTTTTAAGTAAGGTTTTGAAGAGGGAAAGAGAATCAGTTTGGCGGAGGTGAGGAGGGAGGGCAGCTGTAAAATGGGGATTAAGACTGTGAGCCCCCCGTGGGACAGGGACTGTGTCCAACCTGATTAGCTTGTATCTACCCCAGGGCGTGGCACAGTGCCTGGCACATAGTAAGCGCTTAACAAATCCCATTACGAACATAACTTCTCTGTGCCTCGGTTCCCTCGTCCTTAAAATGCAGATTCAATCCCTGTTCTCCCTCCTACTTTGATTGTGAGCCCCGTGTGGGACAGGGACTGTATCTGCTCCGATTAGCTTATATTTTCCTCACACATAGTAAGTGCTTAACAAACAACACATATCTAGAGAAGCAGCGTGGCTCAATGGAAAGAGCCCGGGCTTGGGAGTCAGAGGTCACGGGTTTGAATCCCGGCTCTGCCACTTGTCAGCTGTGTGACTGTGGGCAAGTCACTTCACTTCTCTGTGCCTCAGTTACCTCATCCCTAAAATGGGGATTAACTGTGAGCCTCACGTGGGACAACCTGATTACCCTATATCTATCCCAGCGCTTAGAACAGTGCTCTGCACATAGTAAGCGCTTAACAAATACCAACATTATTATTTATTGTTATCATTATTAGATAAGCCCAGCCCCAAACTATTCTTCTGGGAATAATTACACTAATGTTCCACCCCTCCTCAATTTCTCTAGACTGTAAGCTCCTGGTGGACAGGGAATGTGTCTACCGACTCGGTTGTACTCTGAGAAGCAGCGTGGCTCAGTGGAGAGAGCCCGGGCTTGGGAGTCAGAGGTTGTGGGTTTTAATCCCGGCTCCTGTCAGCCGTGTGACTTTGGGCAAGTCACTTAACTTCTCTGGGCCTCAGTTACCCCATCTGTAAAATGGGGATGAAGACTGTGAGCCCCACGTGGGACAACCCGATGACCTTGTATCTACCCCCAGTGCTTAGAACAGTGCTTGGCACATAGTAAGCGCTTAACAAATACCATCGTTATTATTACTCTCCCAGTTATTAATCCAGTGCTCCTTCACGATACTGCTTCACAGAGAAGCAGCGTGGCTCAATGGAAAGAGCCCGGGCTTGGGAGTCAGAGGTCATGGGTTCTAATCCCGGCTCCGCCGCTTGCCAGCTGTGTGACTTTGGGCAAGTCACTTCACTTCTCTGGGCCTCAGTTACCTCATCTGTAAAATGGGGATTTAAACTGCGAGCCCCATGTGGGACGATCTAATGACCCTGTATCCCCCCAGTGCTGAGAACAGTGCTTTGCACATAGTAAGCACTTAACAAATACCACCATTGTTATTATTATTGCCAAGACCCGCCCTTTCCTCTCCATCCAAACCACTACCATGTTAGTAAAATCACTCTTCCTAAACCGACTGGATGACTGCATCAGCCTCCTTTCTGACCTCCCAACCTCCTGCTTCTCCCCACTTCAGTCCGTACTTCATTCTGCTGCTGTTATTATTATTATCTTTCTACAGAAACGTTCAGGACCTGTCACCCCCCTCCTCAAAAATCTTCAGGGGTTGCCCATCTATCTCCGTAGCAAACCAAAGCTCCTCGTTCTTGGCTTCAAAGCTCTCCGTCATCTTGCCCCGTCTTACCTCACCTCCCTTTCCCTTCCCTCCTTCTCCATCCCCGCCCGCACACTCCGCTCCTCCGGTGCTAATCTTCTCACTGGGCCTCCGTCTCGCCCGTCTCGCCGTCTGCCCCCCGGCCCCCGTCCTACCTCTGGCCTGGGACGCCCTCCCTCCTCAAATCTGCCGAACAATCACTCTTGCCCCCCTTCAAAGCCCTACTGAAGGCTCACCTCCTCCAAGAGACCTTCCTGGACTAAGCCCCCTTTTCCTCAGCTCCCCCTCCCTTCCGCGTCACCTCGACTCGCTCCCTTTGCTCTCCCCCCGTCCACCCCAAGGCACTTAGGTATTTATGACATATCCATAATTCTATTCATTTATATTGATGCCCCATACTTGTTTTGATGTCTCTCTCCCCACCCCTAGACTGTAAACCCGGTGTGGGCAGGGATTCTCTCTTTAGTGCTGAATTGTACTTGCCAAGCGCTTAGCTCTGCACACGGTAAGCGCTCAATAAATACGATTGAATGAATGAATGAATGCTCTGTACACAGTAAATGCTCAATAAATACCCTTGATTGAAATTAAAAATCACTTTCGCAACAACTCTAGCAAGCAGTGTGTCCTAGTGTAAAGAGAATGGGTCTGGGAACGAGAGGACCTGGGTTCTAATCTGGGCTCTGGAGTCCTACACCCTCTTCTTAAGACTCCAAGCCTCATTTGGGACAGGAGCTGGGTCTATCCTGATTATCTTGTATCTACTCCAGAGCTTAGTAAAGTGTTCGGCACATAATAAGCACTTAAAAATTACCATTATTATTATTTAACAAGTGGTTAGAGCCAGGTGATCTGGGCTCTAGTTGTGGCCCTCTCATTAACTAGCTGTGTGACCTCGGTCAAGTCACTTAACCCCTCTGTGCCTCATTGGCGAAGCGGCTTGGCTTAGTGGAAAGAGTCCGGCCTTGGGAGTCAGAGGACGTGGGTTCTAATCCCGGCTCCGCCGCCTGTCTGCTGCGTGACCTTGGACAAGCCACTTAACTTCTCTGTGCCTCAGTGACCTCATCTGTAAAATGGGGATTGAGACTGTGAGCCCCACGTGGGACGACCTCATCACCTTGTATCCTCCCCAGCACTTAGAACAGTGCTTGGCACATAGTAAGCGCTTAACCAATGCCATCGTCATTATTATTATTATGTGGGACAACCTGATGACCTTGTATCTACTCCAGCGCTTAGAACAGTGCTTGGCACACAGTAAGCGCTTAAGAAATTACCGTAATTATCATCATCACCTTCTGCAAAATATCCGCCTCTCTGTACCTCACCAAGATGCTATGCTAATGAATTTAGTCAGTTAGTGTGTGCGGAAAAACACGTCGAATGCTTTTGATAAAGAGCTCCAAATAAATCCAGTAAATACAGTAATCCTCCTCTATTCTTCTCCTTCCCGGCTCCCTCTCAATAAAAAATCTCGCACTCTACCTGTCCCTCCGACCCTCTTTCCTCTCATCTTGCTCCTGACCTCCTCACATCTCCTACTGCTTTCTTCAACCCCCTCTTTCTTTCACTCTCGCTCTCACTCTCCGACTCGGAGAGCTCCTTTCCCTCTGCCTTCAAACACACTCCCCCGTACTCAAAAAGCTTCTCTGGACCCTACTGTCCCTTTCTGCTGTCGCTCCATCTCCCTCCTGGGAAGGGTTCTGTATGCCTGCTGCTTATAATAATAATACTAATAATAATAGCATTTGTTAAGCACTAATCCCAGCTCTGATACTTGTCAGCCGTGTGACCCTGGGCAAGTCATTTCACTTCCTGTACTAAGCACTGGGGTAGATACAAGCAGAGAGCAGGTAGAGAGAAGCAGCGTGGCTTAGTGGAAAGAGCACAGGCTTGGGAGTCAGAGATGGTGGGTTCTAATCCCGGCTCCGCCACGTGTCAGCTGTGCGGCTGTGGGCGAGTCACTTCACTTCCCTGGGCCCAGTTACCTCGTCTGGAAAATGGGGATTAAGACGGTGAGCCCCACGTAGGACAACCTTGTGTCTACCCCGGCACTTAGAACGGTGCTTGGCACATAGTAAACGCTTAACAAATACCACTATTATTATTATTACGAGGAAATCAGGTTGAACACCGGCCCTCTCTGCTAATTCTCTGCTTGAACTAATAGAGTCAGGTTTGCTCCCTCTTTACCAAGATTACACTCTCCAAAGTGATGGGTTATCTTCTCCTAGCTAAATCCAGTGTGGGCTACACTTTTCTAATCCTCCTCGACCTCTCGGCTGCCTTCGACTCTGTGGAGCGCTCCCTCCTCCTTAAAATACCATCGGATCTTGGTTTGGCCAGCTCTGTATTCTCCTGATTTTCTTCCTCTCTGACCTCAGACTCAACGTGTCTAAAACCAAACTTTTCCTCTTCCCTCCCAAATTCTCACCTCCTCCCGACTTCTCCATCTCTGTTGACAAGGTCGCCATGCTCCTGGTGACCGAAACTCACGTCTTATCATTTTTGACTCATCGCTCTCACCTCCAGTCTACCGTTTAAAGCTGCCCATTTTTTCTAAAAAAACCATTTTGGGTCCCTCCTTCCCCTCCACCAGTTACTCCTCTGGTTCAAACACTTGTCAGAGAGCAGTGGTGCTAATTCTGTTGGCTTCCTCGCTGGTTTCCCTGCCTCCAACCTCCCCCCTTCGGTCCGTACTCCGTGCCAGTGTCTGGATAATAATCGTACTGATAATAGCAATAGTAACAATAATGATAATAACGTTATTTTTAAGCGCTATTATGTGCCTAGCACTGTTCTAAGTCCTGGGGTAGATGAGACCGTGAGCCCCACGTGGGACAGGGACTGTGTCCAACCCGATTCGCTCGTATCCACCCCGGCGCTTAGTACAGTATCAGGCACTTAGTAAGCGCTTAACGAATAGCACAATTCTTATTAATTCTTTTTATACGAGATCCTCAGGTCAGACACAGTGCCTGGCCCAAATGGGGCTCACAGTCTAATTAGAAAGGAGAACAGTTATTCAATCCCCGTTTTACAGATGAGGAAACCGAGGCACAGAGAATTTAAGAGACTTGTCCAAGGTCACCCAGAGGACAAGTTGAGAACCCAGCCTGGGAGTCAGAAGGACCTAGGTTCCAGTCCCAGCTCCACCACTTGTCTGCTGTGTGATCTCGGGCAAGTCACCTCACTTCTCTGTGCCTCAGTTACCTCATCTGTAAAATGAGGATTAAGACTGAGCCCCATGAGGGACATGGACTGTGTCCAACCTGATTTACTCGTGTCTGCCCCAGTGCTTAGTACAGTACCTGACACATAGGAAGTGCTCAACAAATACCATTATTAATATGAATAATAATAATCATAATGACCATGTTATTGTTATTTTTACTAATAAGAATAATTGAGCCTGATTCTCTCCTGCCCCAGAACAGAGGAAGAGTGGGTTGTCACAAATCAGTGGAAGGGCACCTCTAAGGGCATCCATTCATTCATTCAATCATATGCTTAGTGGAAAGAGCCCGGGCTTGGGAGTCAGAGGTCATGGGTTCTAATCCCGCCTCTGCCACTTCCCAGCTGTGTGACCTCGGGCAAGTCACGGAACTTCTCTGGGCCTCAGTTACCTCACCTGTAAAACGGGGATGAAGACCGTGAGCCCCGCGTGGGACAACGTGATGACCTTGTATCTACCCCGGCGCTTTAGAACAGTGCTTGGCACAAAGTAGCCGCTTAACAAATACCAGCATTATTATTATTATTATTTATTGAGCCCTTACTGTGTGCAGAGAACTGTACTAGGCGCTTGGAAAGTACCGTTCGGCAATAAAGAGAGAAGACAATCCCTGCCCGCGCCGGGCTTACGGCTAGAAGCGGGGAGACAGACATCGAAACCTGTAAAGAGGCATCAAGATAAGTAAATAGAATTATAGATTTGTACGTATATACACAAGTGCTGTGGGGCGGGGAGAGGGGGAAGAGCAAAAGGGAGTGAGTGGTGATGGCGGAGCAGCAATTACGACCTCACACCCATCCCGTGAACATTTCCTGACTCTCCTTGCCCTAGGTACACCCCGTTCGGGGTGGACTTATTTTTTTTTAATGGTCTTTATTATATCTGCTGGACCGGACGGTCGGGAAGGTGGCACCTTTTGGCCCGAGCTCTGCTGCTAGTTTGGCCGTAGCCCATCCGCTGTCTTTTTTTTTTTTTAAAAAAAAATGCCCCTCAGAGCGTATCACTCCCCTCCTTAAATGTCTTCACTGACTACTTGCTATTTCCTATATTCAATAGTATTTATTGAGCGCTTACTATGTGCAGAGCACTGTACTAAGCGCTTGGAATGTACAAATCGGTAACAGATAGAGACAGTCCTGCCCTTCGACGGGCTTGCAGTCTAATCGGGGGAGACGGACAGACAAGAACGATAGCAATAAAACAAAAATCTACTCCAGTGATGGCAGTTTGGGTGGACTGGTGGGGCTAGAAGTTAGACTGGAAGGGATCCGTGTGTGAAAAATCCACCGGTGGTGTGTATTGAGCGCTTCCTACGTGCAGGGCCCTGTGCCGTTTCGTTTCGCTGTCTGGCTCCCCCTTCCGAGCCCGTCGTTGGGCAGGGATCGTCTCTATCTGTTGCCGAATGGTCCATTCCAAGCGCACAGTCCAGTGCTCTGCGCACAGTAAGCGCTCAATAAATACTATTGAGTGAATGAATGAATCGGCAGACACCATCCCCATCAACGAGGAGCCTGCAGTCTAGAGGAATTGGATGCAGCGGGGAGGCCTGTCCCTACACTAGGGCTAATCGGTGGCCCTGGGGCTCTACACCTGCAGAGAAGCAGCGTGGCTCAGTGGAAAGAGCCCGGGCTTGGGAGTCAGAGGTCGTGGGTTCTAATCCCGGCTCCGCCGCTTGCCAGCTGAGTGACTGTGGGCAAGTCACTTCACTTCACCTCAGTGACCTCATCTGGAAAATGGGGATGGAGACCGTGAGCCCCCCGTGGGACAACCTGATCACCTTCTATCCCCCAGGGCTTAGAACGGTGCTCGGCACATAGTAAGCGCTTAACAGATACCACAATTTATTTATTTACGGCTCTTGAAGAGTAAGTCACTAGCCAGACCCAAGGCAGCCCCAGGTCGCCGAGCCAAGCGGCCCCTGGGAGCAGGAACCGAGCTCTGCGTGGGGACCCACACGGCCTCTACATTTGGCGGTGTGCAGCCCTCCGAATCCTCCCCGCTCCCCAGCCACCCACCTCTGCCAGAGCGCGGCACCGCCCAGTGGAAAGAGCCCGGGCTTGGGAGTCAGAGGTCAGGGGTTCGAATCCCGGCTCCGCCGCTTGCCAGCTGTGTGACCGTGGGCAAGTCACTTCACTTTTCTGTGCCTCAGTGACCTCATCTGTAAAATGGGGATTCACTGTGAGCCTCACGTGGGACAACCCGATGACCCTGTATCTACCCCAGCGCTTAGAACAGTGCTTGGCACATAGTAAGCGCTTAACAGATACCTCAATTTATTTATTTATTTACACCTCTTGAAGAGTAAGTCACTAGCCAGACCGGATTAAGCACTTCCCCCCCTGAGGTGGGAAGCTGAGGTGGCTTAGCCGGCTTTACCGTCGCCGCTAAACTCCCTCTCCCCTTTGCCGCTTGCCAGCAGTTAATAATAATAATAATAATAATGTTGGTATTTGTTAAGCGCTTACTATGTGCCGAGCACTGTTCTAAGCGCTGGGGTAGACACAGGGGAATCAGGTTGTCCCACGTGGGGCTCACAGTCTTAATCCCCATTTTACAGATGAGGGAACTGAGGCACAGAGAAGTTAAGTGACTTGCCCAAAGTCACACAGCAGACAAGTGGCCGAGCCGGGATTCGAACCCATGAACTCTGACTCCAAAGCCCGTGCTCTTTCCACTGAGCCATGCTGCTTCTCTTGTTTAGTGGACTGCAGGGTAGGGCAGCTTTTTTTTTTGAAGCGGCATGGCTCAGTGGAAAGAGCCCGGGCTTGGGAGTCGGAGGTCATGGGCTCTAATGCCGGCGCCGCCGTCTGTCAGCTGTGCGACCTTGGGCAAGTCACTTCCCTTCTCTCTGCTTCAGTTCCCTCATCTGGAAAATGGGGATTAAGTCTGTGAGCCCCACGTGGGACAACCTGATTACCTTGTAACTACCCCAGCGCTTAGAACAGTGCTTGGCACATAGTAAGCGCTTGACAAATGCCAACATTATTATTATTATTGTTATTAAAGTATAACAGAGTTGGTAGGCATGTTCCGTACCCACAGTGAGCTTACCGTGAACAGCGTCTCTTTCCCCCAGTAAGCCCCGATTATCATCTCTTCAAGGTCGTCGTCTCTTCTTCTCCCCGTACGCTCCACTTCAGGGCCTCATGGAGGGCACGTCTCCTCCAAGAAGCCTTCCCTGACTAAGCCTTCCTCTCCTCTTCTTCCACTCCCTTCTGCGTCTCGCTCCCTTCGCTCATCTCGAGAAAGCGGCCCGGCTTAGTGGAAGGAGCCCGGGCTCTGGACTTGGGTTCTAATCCCCGTTCCGCCACTTGCCTGCTGCGTGACCTTGGGCAAGTCACTTAACTTCTCTGGGCCTCAGTTACTTCATCTGTAAAATGGGGATTAAAAGCGTGAGTCCCACGTGGGACAACCTGATTACCCTGTATCTACCCCAGCGCTTAGAACAGTGTAGCGCTTAACAAATACCGTAATTATTATTATTATTGTTATCTCCGCCTTTAGACCGTGAGCTTGTTGTGGGCAGGAATTTGTCTGTTGTTACATTGTACTCTCCCACATGCTTAGTCCAGTGGTTTGCACACAGTAAGTGCTCAATAAATACGACTGAATGAAGGAATCCTCTCTCCCATCTCCACAGCACATTTGTATAGAGCTATAATTTATTTATTCACTCATTCGTGTCAACGTCTGTCTCCCCTTCTCGACTGTGAGCTCATCGTGGGCAGGGAATGCGTCTCTTCGTTGTGGAGGTTTACTCCGCCCCCACCCCCCAGGCGCTCAGTACACAGTAAGTGCTCAATAAATACGATGGGCTGAATGAATCTCTCAGCCACCTCTTGCAAAGGGGCAGCCTAGGTTGGTGGAGGATTAGACCTCAGCTGCTAGGTACCTCTCTGTCTCCACCCCAAGCTCATGAATATGCGGTCTTTCTGCAGAGATTTATATTTCTGCCTTTTACACAAAGGGACCTCTCTCTCCCTCCCTCCTTCTCCCTCCTTCCCCCCCCCCCCAGCCGCCTCCTTCCCCCTCCCATCTCTCTACCTCTCTCTGTTCCTCCCTCTCTCCTCTCCTCTCGTTCATTTACACTCAGTCCCCGCTCTTCCAGCCCCTGGGTACGCCGCCGCAGTGCCTGCGAGCCCTTGCTTGTGTGAATCTGTGTTCTCTCCCACACTGGCTGCCGTTGGACCCTCCCAGATCGCCCCTGCCTCTGACAGCAGGGGAAAAGAGAAAGACTTTAATGAGGATTTATGAATGAACGTGACTCACTGTTCCTCCTCCAGCTTCTGCAAGGGGACAACTCGCCCTGCCTTGGAGACACCGCCGCACCGGGGGCTTGGAGCAACAGACAACGGGGAGGGAAAGGCGGGGGCTGCCGTGAAATCGGGAGACCGCAGGAAGGGCTGACTTGCTGACCCCTGGCTTCACCTCATCCCGGCCTCTGGGGCAGTTCTTGCTTGATCATCACCAAGGTAGGCTACCTTCTGGAAAAAAGGATCGTGGTGATTGACGATGACGTGATGCTGGTGGTGATGATGGTGATAATATAATGTTGAAGATGATGGCTGAGAGAACTGCTCCCCGCCCCTCCCTCCCTCCCTTCCTCTCCTCCCCCACCCCCAGTTTCTATCCCGCAGGCACCACTTTTTCCAAATTTCTCATTCCAGGGGAGAGCAAATGAAATGAAGGAGCCAAAGAGTTTGGGGCTTTTGGAGGTTGTCCCAGAAGTTTGGATCCATCTGCTGTTGTTGCATTCTCTGGCGGGGAGAGGGGAGAGTGCGGAAGGTGAGGGAGGAGGGAGTGGTGGAAGGAGCGCAAAGCTCTGCATTGTCCAAGGAAAGAAAGCACAGGCCTTATAGGTCGCTGGAAAGGAGAGAAGAGTTGTATTTCTGGCCCTCCCTCACAGAACACCCTGCCCACTTTCTCACTCGTTCGGAGCCAAACCACTTCTAAGAGGTATCGTGCTGCTCTTGACTTCTCCGTTGCGGCATCTTTCCTGGGGCGGAGGGGGAAGGGGCACTGACTTTCTGGCCCACACCTTTCGTTGTGGTTTCTCTGGCCTAATATGGTAGAACAGGTGCAGCCCCAGTGCGTAGAAGCTATCGATGCGATTTGGGCGAGACGCTGGGGGGATCTGAGATCCAAGGAACCGGACTCGGTTCCGCCGTGGGGCTGAGGCCGGCCCGGTTCTGAAATGACCCTCGAATGTGGCCACTTCGACCTCCGTCTGGATTGGAGAAGGCGTTGCTGCCTGACGGGGTTTGCGAAGGGGGAGAACCACGCCAGAAAGGCCCAGGGTTACCACTTAAGCACTTGACGTTCATTTCGCCGTGCCGAGCAGAGGTCTCTTTCTGCTGTATCACTGCTCTCCGCACTAACCTGGATGGCCGAGGGAGCGCAGGTGCCCTAGGTAAACTTGGCATGCCTTCTGCCTCACTCTTGTCCAAACAAGGTTGGCATCGCAGCCAGGATCTGACAGGAAAATAAAGCAGAAGGCAGGTATGAGGTGTCCCCTCCCCTTTGGCGGTTGTAGGCAGATTTTCCAAGCCTCCGTCCCCCTGCCCGCCGGATTCTTTTCGATTCCATCGGTTTCAAAACCCGAGTACACAGGAGCAGCGAGACCAGTCCTTTTGGGGCTTGGGCGTGTGAGCTCTCGGATTTGATCCCGTCTAACCGATTTCCCCAGCTTTCCTGGAGGGTTTACTCTGAGGCTCTGGAAATGACTTTTCCAGCAACGTACAAAATGGAGAGTCTAGAAAAGGCATCCGGATCCCAGGGGAGGCCCCGAGAGCCTGCCAGGAGACCTTTGAAACCAGCGATTCCATTCCGTTGGTGGAGTTTCACTGCAAAACCATGTGCACTGTTCCATTCCACGTACCAATGGAAATGGAGAATGCTGCTTTTCCTCTCATTGGGTCATCGCAAAGTGAGCCTTGAAAATCCTCTCCTAGGTTTCATTTTGTACGTGATGGCATTTATTAAGCACTCCCTATGTGCCACACTCTGTGCTAAGTGCTGAGGTAGAGCGTAATCGTATCAGATAACAGTCCCCGTCTTAAAGGGTGCTCAAAAATCTAGGAGGCAGGAAATTCATAAATGAGGAAACCTAGGCCCAGACAAGTTTAAGGGACTTTCCTAAGGTCACGTGGCAGACCGGGGGCCGAGCTGGGATTGGAAGGCCTTCTCTCAAAATCCACCCCCTCCACCTCCGCCTCCGACCCTCTTCCTTCACGCCTTCTCAAAACCCTTGCCCTGCTCCCTTCTTCCCTCCTTAACCATCATCTTCAATTGTTCATGTTCCAGTGTCTTCTTCCCCACTTCTTTCAAATGAGCTCCTGTCTCCCCTTTCCTAAAATAACCCTCCCTTGACCCCACGCCTCCCTCCCGTTATCGTCCCATCTCCTTCCTACCATTCCACTCCAAGCTCCTGGAGCGAGTTGTCTCCACGTTGTCTCCACCTGCTGTCTCCACTCCCTCTCCTTCAGTTCTCTCCTTGACCCCCTCCGATCGGCCTCCTCCCCCTTTGCTCCACTGAAACTGCCCTCTCAGAGGTCACACACGATCTCCTTCTTGCCAAATCCAACGGCCTCTACTCCATCCTGATCCTCCCCGACTACTAAGGTGCCTTCGACACTGTCCGACCACCTCCTTCTCCCGGAAACATGATCCGATCTTAGCTTCACTGACACTGTCCTTTCCCCGGCTCTCCTGTCTCCGTGGCCACTCATTCTCAGTCTCTTTCCTGGGCTCCTCCACTGCCTCCCATCCCATAATAGTGGCGGGCTCATTCCCTTCTATTCTCCATCTACACCCACTTCTTGAGAGAACTTATTTGCTCCCAAGACTACCATCTCTAAGTTGATGATGCCCAAATCTACATCTCCAGCCCTGATCTCTCTCCTTCTCTGCAGTCTCCTATTTCCTCCTGCCTTCAAGACATCTCCACCTGGGTGTCCTGCCAACATCTCAAATTTACCACGTCCAAAACAGAACTCCATATCTTCCCACCCAAACCCTGTCCTCCCCACGACCTTCCCATCACCGTAGACAGCACTACCCTGTCTCACAAGCCCGTAACCTTGGTGTTGTCCGCGAATCGTCTCTCTCGTTCAACTTGCATGTTCATTCATTCATTCATTCGTTCATTCGATAGTATTTATTGAGCGCTTACTGTGTGCAGAGCACTGTACTAAACGCTTGGAAAGTACAATTCGGCAACAGCTAGAGACAATCCCTACCCAACAACGGGCTCACAGTTTAGATGGGGGAGACAGACAACTAAACAAATCAAGTAGGCAGGCATCAATAGCAACAAAATAAATAGAATTTTAGATAGCTACACATCATTAATAAAATAAATAGAATAATAAATATGTACAGATATCCACAAATGCTGTGGGGCGGGGAAGGGGGTAGAGCAGCGGGAGGGAGTAGGGGCGATGGGGAGGGGAGGAGGAGCGAATGAAAAGGGGGCTCAGCCTGGGAAGGCCTCCTGGAGGAGGTGAGCTCTCAGTAGGGCTTTGAAGGGGGAAAGAGAGCACCAAATCCTGTCGGTTCTGCCTTCACAACGTCGTTCAAATCCGCCCTTTCCTCTCCGTCCAAACTGCTACGACGTTATTCCAAGCACTTATCCTATCCCGCCTTGATTACGGCATCAGCCTCCTGCCTCTCCCCACTTCAGTCCATACTTCATTCCCCTGTGCAGGTCATTTTTCTACCAATCAATCGTATTTATTAAGCACACACTGTGGCTCAGGGCACTGTATTAAGGACTTGGGAAAGGACAGAACAGTGATGTAGCTGACCCATTCCCTGCCCACAACGAGCTTATAGTCCAGAGGGGGAGACAGACATTAATATAAATAAGCTGCGATGTGGACGTAAGTGCTGCGGGGCTTGGTGGGGTGAATAAAGGGAGTCAGGCAGGGTGACACAGAAGGGAGTGGGAGAAGAGGAAATGAGAGCTTAGTCAGGGAAGGCCTCTTGGAGGAGATGTGCCTTCAATGAGGCTTTGAAAGGGGGGAGAGTAATTGTCTGTCGGATACGGAAAGGGAGGGGGTTCCAGGCCAGGGGAAGGACATGGGTGAGAGCTCCTTGGTAGATAGATGAGATAGAGGTAGAGTGAATAAGTTGGAATTAGAGGAGTGGAGTGTGCGGGCTGGGTTATGGTAGGAGAGTGGCGTGGTGAGGTAGGAGGGGGCAAGGTGATTTCAATGCTTTAAAGCCAATGGTAAGGAGTTTCTGTTTGATGAGGAGATGGGTGGCCAAACGTCGGAGGTTTGAGGAGTGGGGAAATACGTCGGGAACATTTCTGTAGAAAAATGAGCCGGGCATGGGGAGAGACAGGAGGCATGGAGGTCAGCAAGGAGGCCGATACAGCGATCAAGGTGGGATAGGATAAGTGGATTAGCGTGGTAACAGTTCGGATGGAGTGGAAAGGGGGGATTTAGTGATGTTGTGAAGGTCGAATTGACAGGATTTAGTGATAGATTGAATATATGGATTGAATGAGAGAGATGATTCAAGGAGAATGCCAAGGTTACAGCTTTGTGAGTCAGGAAGGATGGTGTTGCTGTTTACAGTGATAGGCAAGTCAGGGAGAGGACCGAATTTGGGTGGGAAATAACGAAGTTCTGTTTTGGACACGTTACGTTTGAGATGATGGCAGGACATCCAAGTCGAGATGTCTTGAAGGCAGGAAGAAATGCGAGACTGCAGAGAGGGAGAGAGATCAGGGCCGGAGATGGGGATTTGGGAATCATCCGCATAGAGGTGGTAGTTAAAGCCATGGAAGCGAATGAGTTCTCCAAGGGAGTGGGTGCAGATGGGGAACAGAAGGGGCCCCAGAACTGAACGTTGAGGGACCCCCACAGTTAGGGGGTGGGAAGCAAAGGAAGAGCTTGTGAAAGAGACTGAAATTGAGCAGCCAGAGAGATAGGAGGAGAACCAAGAGAGGACAGTTTCAGTGAAACCATTCAGTCCATGTTTCCTCCTCCACATGAGACAGAAACTCCTTCCCAAAGGCTTGAAATCACCTTTCCCTCTCCTACCTTACGTGGCCCATTTCCTACTACAACTCAGCCCCCGCATTTCACTACTCTAATGTCAACTTTCTCACTGTACTTCAATCTCACCTGTCTCGCTGCCGACCTCGCGCCCCCGTCCTGCCTCTGGCCTGGAACGCCCTCCCTCTTCATATCTGAAAGCCACCTTCACCCCACCTTCAAAGCCTTACTGAAGGCACATCTCCTCCAAGAGGCCCTCCCTGACTAAAAACCCTCTCTTCCTCTTCTACTCCCTTGTGTCTCACTCTTGCACTTTCGTTCATTCACTCATTCACTCGTATTTATTGAGCACTTACTGTGTGCAGAACACTGTACTAAGCGCTTGGAAAGTACAATAGAGCAAATAAAGAGCGAAGATCCCTGCCCACAGTAGGCGGGGGAGACAGACATCAGTACAGGTAAACAGGCATCACTATAAATAAATACAATTATAGACATATGCAGAGATACACAAGTGCTGTGGGGCGGGGATGGGGGGAAGAGCAAAGAGAGCAAGAAAGGGTGACGTGGAAGGGAGTGGGAGCTGAGGAGAAGTGGGGCTTAGTCTGGGAAGGCTTCCTGGAGGAGGTGCGCCTTCAGTAGGTCTTTGAAGAGGGGTAGAGGGATTGTTTGGTGGATTTGAGCGGGGAGGGCGTTCAAAGCCAGAGGAAGTATGGGGGCGAGGGGCCGGAGGCGAGAAGGGCGAGATCGAGGAACGGTGAGAAGGTCAGCACCAGAGGAGCGGAGTGCGCGGGGTGGGACGTAGAAGGAGAGAAGGGAGGTGAGGTAGGAGGGGGCAAGGTGACGGAGAGCTTTAAAGCCAATAGTGAGGAGACATCCAAGATATCCTTCACAAACTATCTTCTGGGGAAGCATGAAGCTGGCGACCTCTCGGAGGAGGTATGGTGGAAAAGGGCCTATTTATCCTAGATTGCAGCCTCTTCTTTCTGGCTCAGCCTCAGGAAATAAGAACCCCGTAGGAGGGATGAATAGCATTTTCAAGAATGTCCAATGGAATGTGATAGGTCTCTGTCACAGTTTCTTCCTCCCTGTGGATTCTGTGCTTCCTTTTCTAGCTAAAACCTCAGTCCTTTACTTCTCTTTTCTCTGAACAGCAAAGTCACGATTCCCCCTTCCTGAGGCAGCTGCTCAGGAAACTGCTGTCTCAGTGGGTCACGAGCAGAAGAAAGCAATGGACTCATCCAGCGCACTAAGGCAGATTAGGTGGATGAGGATCCCTCCCCAGCCCAAGAGCTGGATTTCTGGGAAGGCTAAGCAGGCCAAAAGATCCATCACTGTAGCTGTCTTTTCATCGTCATTTTTTGTCTTTTTCTCTGATATTTGTCTCTCATCCTGCTGCAGTGTTCATATAATGTAATTATTGTTTGCAGAAACAAGCTTTGCAGCCATCCAGCAAAGCTTTAATGCCAGAGGCTGGAGCCAGGATGGAGTCAGTTTGTCCCAGAAATATTATCTCAGCAGAAAAAGAATGAGTAGTGATATTTGTAGACAGAGTTGTGACATCAATGAAGAGATGGCATTTTCTGGAGGTGAGAGTGGGACGAGGGGTTAGGCTTCCACTGGGGCGGGGTCAGTGATCCATGATCAGGAGGAAGAAAAAGTCAGGAAAGAGATACAGAATAGAGACAGAAGAACGCTGGCAAAGAGACAACAAGAAAGATGCACACGGGGAGGGATACACACACACGTGTGATATTATATGAACATTAGCCTTGCATCTAGAAAAAGGGGAAACTATCCCCACCCCTTATTTGTAGGGAGTAGAGAGTAGTGGATGAAAGAAGGGCTGTATAGACTTGGAAGCAGATGAGTACGAGGGCTGGGAGAACCGGAGCACTCTGGATTGTAAATCCACTGTGGGCAGGGATTGTGTCTACCAAATCTGTCGTTCCGTACTCTCCAGGTGCTTAGTACAGTGTTCTACACACAGTAAGCGCTCGATGAATAGCACCGATTGCTCGGATCCACGATAGCAGCTCCTGCCCCCTCCATCTCATCCCAGCCTTTCCAGCACTTGCCGGGAGCGGGATGGGTGGGAATAATTCTGGTAGGTGGGTCCATGAGAGGTGGAGATGGCATGTCGAGAGATGCCATCCAGTTCTACAGCCCACACTCCTAGGGAGGTTGGAGGTTCAGATTCCGTCATCGTACTCGCCCTTAGGACGTAGCTGTTTTAGTCTTGTGGGCAAGTTGGCATTTTGCTCAGCAGGAGTTGCAGAAGGTGAAGGAGATATGTGGTCAGATGGCCAAGGCCATGAGGTGAGCGCCTTGGGGACCGAACTGTTTAAATTCCAGTTACGGGATGATTGGCATTCCTCAGATGAAGATACCTTTAAACCTATCCAGTCTGACCCTCTTTTTCCCACCAGGAGGGTACGAACAACCTGTTCTGCCTCTGGCCTATCTCCTGGATTTTTTCCTTGAGCCGACATCTTCTATGGCCCCTGGCATTACGACTTCCCCGGCCCCTGGCATTACGACTTCCCCGTCCCCTGAAAAGCAATGTGGAGACATTCAGGGTCCGGAAGGGGAGAAGGAGGCCTCTGTGGTCTTGACAGAATCACCCATCACTTGCCGTTTCCAGCCCTTTCTCTGGTGCGTCCCAGTCAGAGCGCCTTGGGACGCTGTCTTGCCCCCACTTATTATTATAGGCAGTACCGTGGCCCCACTGTAGAATCTACACTTTGGTAGCCTAAATGACCAGTGCCCAGATTTGGGGGAACTCAGAGTGGGGCTGAAGAAAAGAGATGGAAGACCCCCAAAAAAGTCAGAGTGAGGGGAAATAAGTAGAAATAAAGATACAGTGAGAGAGAGGGAGAGAAAAGGAAAGACAAAGACAGAGGCAGAGGAGAGGGAAGGGGACGGCGGGTAAGCCGACACCAGAAACCGGGTCACCTGTGGAGGGCCAGAGGGTGCTGGTACATACTGGGCTCTCAAAGCACATCAGCCAGCTTCCAAACTGCAGACCCTACACAGCATGTGGGGGTCAGGGTGGTTGCCTGAGAGTCAGGCCCAGGGGGTCGCAGGTAGAGCCTCTTGTCCTTCTAATTTCTTAAACATTTACTCGGTGCTAAACGTGTGGACATGGCCACAGATATGAAATCAGGCCCAGAATCCGTCCCACGCAAATCGCACCTTCTATAATAATAATGATGGCATTTGTTAAGCGCTTACTATGTGCCCAGCACTGTTCTGAGCGCTGGAGAGGATACAAGGTGAGCAGGTTGTGCCACATGGGGCTCACAGCGTGGCTCAGTGGAAAGAGCACGGGCTTTGGAGTCAGAGGTCATGAGTTTGAATCCCGGCTCTGCCACTTGTCAGCTGTGTGACTGTGGGCAAGTCACTTGACTTCTCTGTGCCTCAGTTACCTCATCTGTAAAATGGGGATTAGGACTGTGAGCCCCACGTGGGACAACCTGATTCCTCTGTGTCTACCCCGGCGCTTAGAACAGTGCTCTGCACATAGTAAGCGCTTAACAAATACCAACATTATTATTATTATTATTATTATTATTAATCCCCATTTTCCAGATGAGGGAACTGAGGCACAGAGAAGTTAAGTGGCTTGCTAGCAGCAGAGCCGGGATTTGAACCCATGACCTCTGACTCTCAAGCCCGTGCTCTTTCCACTGAGCCAGGCTGCTTCTCTATCTTATTCTATCTATCTATCTAATCTATCTATCAATTCAGTCTATCTTATCAATCTATCTATCTTATTCATTGTGTCATTCCCATTTTACAGAAGAAGAAACTGAGACCCAGAGACATTAGGTGACTTGTCCAAGTTCACACAGTAGGCAAGTAGCAGAGCTGGCGCTCCAAGCCGAGTCTTCTGACTCACAATCCCGTGCTCTTTCCACTTGGCCATACTGCCTTATCGTTCAAGCAGGGTATTTATTACACTCTTAGTGTGTTCAGAGGACTGTACTAAGCGCTAGGGAGAGTACGATTCAATAGAGTTGGTAGACACGCTCCCTGCCCAAACGAGTTAACCGTCTTTACCTTTCCTTGTTCCTTCCCCCAAAGTTGGGAGAGGTCCGTGTGGTCACATCTCCTCCCCCTATCCACCGAGATGTGGACGTGTCAGCTGACCAGTTTTTGTTTTTACCCCATTAGATTTTTCAGGGCAAAAACACATCCCAAAGAACCTAAATTAGGCATGCATGAGGACTCGATGATACTCGAATGATACTTTGGCTGGAAAGCTAAAGAAATCCTTATACATCTTACAGTTTGTGGGGAAGTGGTTTAAATCGGTTAACCCTCTTTTTTAAGGCAGCAGGTAAGCTTGACTGTTTATCAAATTAAGATGCATTTTTCTTGCTAAAGCTCTGGTAATTTTGTTGAATTCTCAAGTACTGTAATTGTTTTCTTAGATGCAATGGGGCTTTGATAGACTTGGAAAGATAGAACCTGGAGAGCGGAGGCCAAGACCTTCTAAAGTCCTTACATAACACTTCATTCATTCATTCATTCAGTCACATGTATTGAGCGTTTACTGTGTGCAGAGCACTGTATTTTGGAACTGCCTGGAAAGTACAATTCGGCATCAGATAGAGGCAATCTCTACCCAACGACGGGCCCACAGTCTAGAAGGGGGGAGACAGACAACAAAACACAAGTGGACAGGCATCAGTAACATCCAAACAGATAAATAGAACCATAGGTATATACACATCATTAATAAAATAGAAAAATATGTACAAATATCCACAAGTGCTGTGGGGCGGAGAAGGGGGTAGAACAGAGGGAGGGAGCCGGGGCGATGGGGAGGGGAGGAGGAGCAGAGGAGAAGTCTGGGAAGGCCTCCTGGAGGAGGTGAGCTCTCAGTAGGGCTTTGAAGGGGGGAAGAAAGTTAGTTTGGCAGATGTGAGGAGGGAGGGCATTCCAGGCCAGAGATAGGACTTGGGCCGGGGGTCGACTGCGGGACCGGCGAGAACGAGGCCCAGTGAGCGCAGAGGAGCGGAGCATGCGGGCTGGGCTGTAGAAGGAGAGAAGGGAGGTGAGGTAGGAGGGGGCAAGGGGATGGAGAGCTTTGAAGCCAGTAGTGAGGAGTTTTTGCTTCATATGAAGGTTGATAGGCAACCACTGGAGATTTTTGAGGAGGGGGGTGACGCCCAGAGCGTTTCTGCAGAAATAATAATAATAATAATAATGTTGGTATTTGTTAAGCGCTTACTATGTGCCGAGCACTGTTCTAAGCGCTGGGGTAGACATAGGGGAATCAGGTTGTCCCACGTGGGGCTCACAGTCTTAATCCCCATTTTACAGATGAGGGAACTGAGGCCCAGAGAAGTTAAGTGACTTGCCCACAGTCACACAGCCGACAAGTGGCAGAGCTGGGATTCGAACTCATGCACCCTGACTCCAAAGCCCGTGCTCTTTCCACTGAGCCACGCTGCAGAAAGATAATGCGGCAGCAGAGTGAAGAATAGGCTGAAGCGGGGAGAGACGGGGGGTTGGGAGATCAGAAAGGAGGCTCTTGCAGTAGTCTAGTGGGGCTCTGATGAGAGATTGTACCAACAGGACAGTGACTTCGGTGCTTAATGTTCTGAACTATTCTCTCCTGAGCCATATGGGGAGGGAAGGAGAGACTATTGTGTATGACATTATGTCCAAAACTGAACTTCTCAGCTTCCCTCCCAAATCCTCTTTTCCCCGATTTTCCAGTTACTGTTGACAACACTCAAACAACCTGGACACCTTCTCTCACTTTCAACCCACAGATACACAGTCAGTCACCGAGCTCTGTCAGTTCTTCACAACATCTCCAGAATCCACCCTCTCCACCCAAATGGCCACCAGGCTGGTCCAAACGCTTGTCATAGCCCCACTGCATCTGCCTCCTCACTGACCTCCCTGGCATCAATCAATCAATCGGATTTATTGAGTGCTTACTGCGGGCAGAGCACTCTACTAAGTGTTTGGGAGAGTACAATATAACAATATTACAGACTTGGTAAACTCGTAAGTCTCCGGTCTATATTCCCTCCCCCTGCACAAATAGCAGCCCACCACTCTCTCCATCTTCAAAGCCCTTCTGAAATCGCATCTCTAGGTGGCTTTCCCTGATTAATGGCTCATCTCCCCACCCTATTTCCTCCCCTATTGGCACTTCAACCCTTGAGTCCTCACCCCCTGAGCACTCAGATGTTCCTTCCTCTCCCCCCACTAGCCCTTACCTGTAATTTCTTTTAGTCTCTTTCTCTCTTACTAGATTGTAAACTCCCTGTGGGCAGAGGTTCTGTCTGCTAACTCTATTGTATTTTACATTCTGGGTCATAGTCAGTCGCCTAGCATTAAGCTAAGCTCTCCTTAACACAGCTATGCTGGGTGGGACACGTGAAGAGAATAAGCAACAGCAGAATACCCCGGGATATCCACAACAGGGGTGGATATAAGCAAATCAGATTGGACACGGTTCCTATCTCACATGGGGCTCCCAGTATTAACCCCCATTTTACAGTTGAGGTAACTGAGGCACAGAGAATTGAAGTGATCATAAGTGAACTTCACTGTCAGTGATGTCTTCTTCGATTTTATATATATATATATATATATATATATATTTGGGCAAGTCAAGGAGTATCAGCTACACCCAGGGCAGATCTACTCTGACTTCAAAGTGAATGAAGATACTTTCCCCTGCGGCAGGCAGTAGTCTGTGTTGCTAAATGCAGGTCCTGCTTTGATCCTTTAGAAAGGATCTACAGCTTCAACTAAGAGATCTGTTAAAAGGTGGCAGAAACAGTGTGCCTGAGCAGCCCTCCACATTCACCACCTCTCTCCTCCATGCCCAGCACAACTGACATTTCATGATGACCCTGTGGAGGAAAAACCAAAAATGACTTATTTTGAGACATGAATTCCTTGTCAGAAGGTTTTTTGCCCCCGCCCCCCTGCCAATCAATCAATCAATGTTATTTATTGAGCACTTTCTGTGTGCAGAGCACCATATTGTGCGCTTGGGAAAGTAAAATCCATCAGAGTTGGTAGAGACTGTTCCCTGCCCACAAGTCTTGTAACTTCTTTCATTCATTCAGTCGTATTTATTGAGCACTTACTGTGTGCAGAACACTGTAATAATTGCTTGGAAAGTACAATACAGCAATAAAGAGAGACAGTCCCTTCCCACAACGGGTTTACAGTCTGTGAGCCCATCATTGGGCAGGGATTGTCTCTATCTGTTGCCGAATTGTACATTCCAAGTGCTTAGCACAGTGCTCTGCACATAGTAAGCGCTCAATAAATACTATCGAGAGAATTGTGTAGCTTCCCCAAATCACATTTTTAGTAAGATATTGACAGAGCTTGATATTCGCAATCTATTAACAGCTTTCCCAGTTTCAAAATACACTAAAAGTCGACAGTCATATTGGTTGCTTAATCCAAATTTGCTTCACACCTAAATTCGCACCCCTCCTCACATCCTAAATCTGCAGTGGTGCTTTCAAACTGTGTTTGGGGTTCAGCAGACTTTTTTGGCATGGCTGATGATTTAAATCTAAACCATTCCAAAATGTACAGTAATTTAATCAGGGGCTCTGAGTAATTAGAAGAGAAGGGAGTCAAAATGTATACAGTTATCCTTCATATTTGAAGAAGACACCGCTGCCCGTGAATTCACCTCTCAGTGCAGATGGGGCCGAAAAGTTCAGTGCAGGACGATGACGGTTACGATTGTAGTGTTTGTTAGGTGCTTACTATGTGGCAAGCACTGTTCTGAGCGCAGGGGTAGATACAAGTTAATGGGGTTGTGTGCAGTCCCTGACCCTCCTGGGGCTCACAACCTAAGTAGGAGGGAGAACAGCTACAGCACGGACCTGGAAATCACAAGGCCCTGGGTTCTAATTGCGGCTTCGCCATTTGTCTGCTCTGTGACCTTGGGCAAGTCACTTAACTACGCTGAGCCACAGTTACCTCGAATGTAAAATGGGAATTAAGACTGTGAGCTCCATGTGGGACATGGACTGTAGCCAAGCCGATCAGTACAGTGCCTGGCATATAGAAGGGCTTTAAAAATATCATTAAAAAAGACCCCCCAAAAAAGGTACTGAATCTCCATTTTACCAAAGAGAAAACCAAGGTACAGAGAAGTGAAAATGGCTTGTCCAAGTTTACGCAGCAGCAGGGGGGCAGAGCTGGGATTAGAACCTCTTTCTAGGCCACACTGCTCCACAGTCCAGTGCTCGTGAAGACTGTCCCTTGGTGAGGGGTGGTCAAAAGAGCACAGTCACTTCCCCGTAACCAGTAGGAGTCTCTCCAGTTGTAAATTACTCCTTGTTCCGGATGATAATTTAAGCCCCTCTAGAAAGAGGGCTAATCCTTTCAGAGTGCCTTATATGCAGCAGCCTGTCCTAGTGGAAAGAGCACCGCCTCAGTTCCCTCATCTACAAATGGGGGTTCAATATCTGTTTATCCTTATGTGCTTTGATTCTTTCCTCTCCCCTACCCGGCAAAATTATTTTGCCATCCTTATTGACATCCACATCCATTGCCCTCACCAGTTGTTCCTGATGTTTAACTCTCTCCTCAAACCCCGTTTCCCCACCTCCCCATTTCTTGCCCCTAAAGACCTCGATACCTACTTCACCAAGAAAATCGTAACTATCAAGCGTGATCTCCCTAAAATCTCCCCTGCCCCTCCCCAGCGCCTCCCTCCTCCTGCCCCTCCTTAACTTGCCCATCTTTCCCTGCAATTTCTCAGGAGATACTTGACCCCACTGCTCCCTCCAGTAATCGCGCCATCTCCCTCCTACCATTCCTCTCCAAACTCCCTGAGCGAGTTGTCTACACCTGCTGTCTCCAGTTCCTCTCCTCCTAATTCTCTCCTTGACCCCCTCCAATCTAGCTTTTGTCCCCTTCGCTCCATAGAAACCACCCTCTCAAAGGTCACAAATGATCTTCTTGCCAAATCCAGCGGCCTGTACTCCATCGTAGTCCTCCTCAACCCCTCAGCTGCCTTCGACATTGTCGAACACCCCCTTCTTCTGAAAACGTCATCCAATTCACTGATTCGGTCCTCGCCTGGTTCTTCTACAATCTCTCTGGCTGCTCCTTTTCAGTCTCTTTCGTGGGCTCCTCTTCTGCCTTTCACCCCCTAACTTTGAGTGTCCCTAAAGGTTCAGTTCGCATCCCCTTCTATTCTCCATCTACACCCACTCCCTTGGAGAACTCATTTGCTCTTGGTTTCGGCTACCACCTCTGTGTGGATGATTCCCAAATCTAGATCTCCAGCCTTGATCTCTCTCCTTCTCTGCAATCTAGCTTTTCCTCCTGCCTTCAAGACACCTCTACTTGGATGTCCTGCTGGCACCTCAAATTTAACATCTCAGAAATAGGACTCCTTATCTTCCCACAAACCCTGTCCTTCTCCTGACTTTCCCGTCTCTGTAGACAGCACCACCATCCTTCCTGTCCCGCAAGCCCGTAATTTTGGCGATATCCTGGACTCCTCAGCGTTGGCCTGGTGCCAAGAGCACCGGCTTGGGAGTCACGGCGTGGGTTCTAATCCCGCCTCCACCACTCGTCTGCTGTGTGACCTTTGGCAAGTCACTTAACCTGCGTGGCTCAGTGGAAAGAGAGCGGGCTTGGAAGTCAGAGGTCATGGGTTCTAATCCCGGCTCCGCCGCTAGTCAGCTGTGTGACCTTGGGCAAGTCACTTAACTTCTCTGTGCCTCAGTGACCTCATCTGTCAAATGGGGATTAAGACTGTGAGCCCCATGTGGGACAACCTGATCACCTTGTATCCCCCAGCGCTTAGAACAGTGCTTTGCACATAGTAAGCGCTTAACAAATGCCACAATTTATTTTTTATTTATTTTTAACCTCTCTGTGCCTCAGTTACCTCATCTGTAAAATGGGGATTAAGAACTGCGAGCCCCATGTGAGACAACCCGATTACCTTGTATCTACCCCAGTGATCGATTGATTAATTTCGATGGATTAATTCTTCTCCGTCCTACGTAGGCTGTGGGGCCCGATTATCTTCGAGCCAATCCAGTGCTTAGAACAGTATTTGGCACGTAGTATGGATTTGAATGAGGATAATAAATGTAGTCACAGGCCAGTTTTGTAGTGCCCTGGGTTGAGGAGGGAGAGTACAGAGAGCTGTAGCTTCTGCCGAATCCTAAGCCATTCTCACCACATCAATAAATGCACGTAGTAAGCGCTTAATAAATACCATCATTATTATTATTCAACCCTCACTAAATCCTGTCAGTTCAACCCCCACATCACTAAAATCCATCCTTTCCTCTCCATACTACCATGTTAATCCAAGCTCTTATCCTATCCCGCCTTGATTACTGTAGCAGGCTCCTTGCTGACCTCCCCGCCTCCTGTCTCTCCCCACTCCGGTCCATACGTCAGTCCTCTGCTTAGATCATTTTTCTACAAAAAGCGTTCAGGACCCATTTCCCCACTCCTCAAGAAACTCCAGGGGTTGCCTATCCATCTTACCGTCCACTTTAAAGCACTCAAACCCCCTGCCCCCTCCTGCCTCACCTCGCTACTCTCCTACTACAACCCAGCCCACACACTTTGCCCCTCTTAATGTCAACCTACTCACTGTACCTCCATCTCATCTATCCGGTCACCGACCACTTGCCCACGTCCTGCCTCTGACCTGGATCACCCTCCCTCTTCATATCCCTCAGATAGGTACTTTCCCCACTTGAAAGTCTTATTGAAGGCTCATTTCCTCCAAGAGGCCTTCCCTGACTAAGCCTTCTTTTTCTTTTCTCCTACTCCCCTCTGTGTTGACCTGACTCGCTTCCTTTATTCGTCCAGCCCCACAGCACTTATGCATACATCCATAATTTCTTTATTTATACTAATGCCTCTCTCCCCGTCTAGACGCTAAGATCACCGTGGGCAGAGGATGTGTCCGTTGTACTGTACTCTCCCCAGAGCTTAGTACAGTGCTCTGCACACAGTAAGCACACAATAATTTCAGTTGATTGATTCTTCTCCCTCTTACTTAGACTGTGGGACCTGATTATCTTCTAGCTAACCCAGTGCTTAGAACAGTGTTTTTGCACATAGTGTGGATTTGAACGACGATGATTAATGTAGTCACAGGCCAGTTTTGTAGTGCCCTGGGTTGGGGAGGGAGAGTAAAGAGAGCTGTAGCTTCTGCCGAATCTTAAGCAGAGAAGCAGCGTGGCTCAGTGGAAAGAGCCCGGGCTTGGGAGTCAGAGTTCATGGGTTCGAATCCCGGCTCTGCCACTTGTCAGCTGTGTGACTGTGGGAAAGTCACTTAACTTCTCTGGGCCTCAGTTCCCTCATCTGTAAAATGGGGATCAACTGTGAGTCTCACGTGGGACAACCTGATTACCCTGTATCTACCCCAGCGCTTAGAACAGTGCTCTGCACATAGTAAGCACTTAACAAATACCAACATTATTAAGCAGGTTCTGACCACATCAATAAAATGCTGCCTCTCTACCTTCTGAGGAAAAATTACCCTAATTTGGAGGTCCAGATTTTGTGATGGACTTGATGAGGATGAGGAGCCGCAGGGCCTAGCGGATAGAGCGCGGGTCTGGGAGTCAGAAGGACCTGGGTTCTAATCCCGGCCCTGCCGCTTATCTGCTGTGTGTCCTTGGGTCAGGCACTTAACTTCTCTGTGCATCAGTTGCCTCATCTCTGAAGTGGGGATGAAAACCGGGAGCCTCATGTGGGACGTGGACTGTGTCGGACCTGATTAAGCTTTCATCTACCCCAGCATTTAGTACAGTGCCTGGCACATAGTGAGTCATGCCCTCTCAGTTTTCTACTCCGTCTTTCCTCCCACTTCAAGGGTAAAAAGGCAGAGAGGCAGGAATCGAAACCCTCAGATAGTTCGTGGGGTTTATTCAACATTGAGTCTTCTAAACCGGGTTTATGCCCTCACTGCCTTAGGTCGCTCATTTTTACAGTAGATTATATTCACAGTGACGCATTTTAAAGGAAAGTTCCTTTCTAGGAAAGTTCCTTGAATGATGCCAATATGGTTTGTGTGAGACACTGAGTGAGCTCTTTCATTCTCATTTTAGAGTTGAATAGTTCACTAGATGCCTACAGCCTGATTAGTTTTCATCAGATCCTAGTGGATTTAACGTGCAGTGGAAAATAACAATTAAAAGTTGTGCTAGGGCTCAACAGATAATATCACCTTAGCTTTCCCTCTTTGGACCGCTGGCTGCAGGGCAGGGGCTAAGAAATTATTCTTCTGTCCTTTGCAACTGAATGAGCCCTGCGGGGGCTGTTCCAGTGGGAGAGGGAGGGAGAAGAAGGGGAGGAGGGAGGAACAGCCCATTGGCAAAGGTAAAGATATGCAGAGTTCCCTGGAACTCTCATCACTTGAAGTCATTTCACATGCACTTTTTCTAGTTGGATCCCGGGGAAAGCAAATTGCACGTCTAGTTCCTCCAAAGAGCAACGGAAGTATAGGATCCAGGCATTAAGGTGGGTCATTTTTTTAAAACTATTTGTTAAGTGCTTACTTTGTGCCAGTCACTGGCCTAAGCGCCGAGTAGATACAAGCTAATCATATCCCACATGGGGCTCACAGTCATTTAATCCCCCCTTTGCAACCGAGGTGACTGAGGCGCAGAGAAGTTAAGTGACTCCCCCAAAGTCACACAGCAGGCAAGTGGCGGAGTCGGCATTAGAACCCAGGTCTGACTCTGACTCTCAGGTCTCTTTGCTTTCCACTAGGCCACTATGTCTGTAGTAAATAAAGAAATCATCGATTCTTTTGAAATGTGGTGTTGGAGAACGAGTTTGCGAATACCATGGCCTGCCCGAAAACCAAACAAATGGATTTTGGAGCAAATTAAAGTGGTCTTTGGAAGTCCATATGACTCGATTTAGATTAGCGTATTTTGAACACATAATCAGGAGGACTAATTCTCTGGAGGAGACACTAATCCTAGGAAAAGTCCAGGGAAAACGTGGAAGAGGTAGACCAGTAGCTAGATGGATAGAGACCATATCAACGATGATGGACCAACCGTTAGAAAGGTTGTGGATTATGGCAGAGGACGGGACGTTCTGGAGAAAGTATATATATCCATGGAGTCTGTATGAATGGGAATTGACTCATCAGCACTTAATAATAATAATAATTGTTTAGGCGCTTACTATGTGTCAGGCACTGTTACACAAGCAAATTCATTCAGTCTTATTTACTGAGTGCTTACTGTGTGCAGAGCACCGTACTAAGCGCTTGGAAAGTACAATTCGGCAACAGAAACAATCGCTACCCAACAACGGGCTCACGGTCTAGAAGGGGGAGACAGACAACAAAAATAAAACAAGGAGACAGGCATCAATAGCCTCAAAATAGATAAATGGAATTATAGATATATACACATCATTAATAAAATAAATAGAATAATAAATACTCAATTCGAGAATATTCTTGGAGAGGCAGCGTGGCTTAGCGGAAAGAGCACGGGCTTGGAAGTCAGAGGTTGTGGGTTCTAATCTAGTCACGTGTCAGCTGTGTGACTTTGGGCAAGTCACTTAACTTCTCTGTGCCTCAGTCACCTCGGCTGCAAAAGGGAGATTCAAACACTGTG